>NC_133125.1:27927914-28228747 GCF_048418815.1 Hemitrygon akajei
GTAGCTTTGTTGCAAAGTTTGCAGACGATATGAATGTAGGTGGAGGGGCAGGTACTTTTGAGGAAGTAGAGAGGCTACAGAAGGACTAAGACAGATTAGGACAATGGGCAAAGAAGGTGCAGATGGAATACAGTGTTGAGAAGTGTACAATCATACACTTTGCTAGAAGAAAGTGATAGGGTTGACTATTTTCTAAATGGAGAGAAAATACAAAAAACTGAGGTGCAAAAGGAAGTGGGAGTCCTTATGTAGAATTCCCTAAAGGATAATTTGCAGGTTGAATCTGTGGTGAAGAAGGCAAATGCTGTGTTAGCATTTATTTCAAGAGATCTAGAATATAAAGGCGAGGATATAATGTTGAGATTTTATAATTCAATGATGAGGCCTCACTTTGAGTATTGTGAGCAGTTTAGGCCCCTTATCTTAGAAAGCATTTGGTGAAACTGGAGAGGATTCAAAGGAAATTTACGAAAATTATTCCTGGATTGAATGGCTTGTGCTATGAAGGTTGTTTGATGGTGCTGGGCCTGTATTCACTAGAATTCAGCAGATTGAGGGCTGACCTCATTGAAACCTATTGATTGGTGAAAGGCCTTGATAGAGTTGATGTGGAGAAGATGTTTCCTATGGTGGGAGAGTCTAGGACCAGAGGACACAACCACAGAATACAGGTGCATCCTTTTGAAATGGAAATGAGGACTAATTTCTTAAGCTAGAGAGTGGTGAAAAAGTGAAATTCTTTGGAAAGGAAGCTGTGGAGGCCAAGTTTTAAGGCAAGGTTTGATAAATTCTTGATTGGTCAGGGCATGAAGAGATACAGGGAAAAGGCAGGAGATTGGGGCTGAGAGGAGAATTGGATCAGCCGTAATGAAATGGTGAAACAGACGTGATGGGCCAAGCACCCTAATTCTGCTCCTGTACCTTATGGTCCTGTGGCCTTATGGCTGGGTGTGGTGGCTGCAATGATTGTAGTCATCCTGGCACAGCACTGTCTTTGCTTTTCTCCTAATGGCTGCAATCTCGGGCATTTGGCACACAGGTGACCTGTCTCCCTGCAGTAATAGCTGCCGCCTTGACTCCGACGCTGAGACCTCTCAGCGGTGGAGAGTCCAGTGTGGCTGATTTGCATAGGATAGCCAGAAACGTGAGCAGGAGATGTGATGGTCATGGTCCGAGGACAGGGAGTGGAACTGCAAAGTATTGAGGCTGGGCTCAGGCTAGCCCTCTTCAACCTCTTGATGTAGTCCCACTTCCTCTCTGCCAGACAATTATCAAGATGAATGGATTGATAAATTTCAATCTCAAAGTCCTCTCCGAAGGTGAGTGCATCCTTCATTTCATCTTAGAGTTTGTGGTAGTATAAAGTAGCCAAGGCCTTCTCATTCCAAGTGCTTTCTTGGGCCAAGGTTCAAAACTCGATAGCATAGTCAGCCACTGACCATCTGTCCTGTCACATCTTCATTGGATGGTCTGAGATTCAGCTTGCTCCAGCAGGGTGAGGAACACCTTCCTCATGGCGGCCAGGAATTCCTCTGAACCTGAGCAAACCTCCGACCTTCATTCCCAATGCACAGTGGCACAGGCCAGGACTCTCCCAGTCAGAAGGGAGATATTCAGGCCTAAGGGAACCAGGACAGCTGGAGTTCGAGCAGTAGTGAGCATCAAATGAGGAAACTGTGGCAAGAATCCAGATCACCGTCGGATCATTCCAGGGCTGGAAGATGCACTGGCTCTGCAGAGTGATCACCTGCTTGGCTGAGCGACTCTGGCTTCCTACTTGACATAGGAAGTTGATGAAGGGCAACCTGGAAGTCATGAATCTCAGGCTCTGTCTGGAAATGTTCTCGCTGTGGCTGGCCACAGTGGACGAAAGACTCTGATACCCCGCTGTGTCCATGTTGGCTTAATTGTACTGTGATGAGAGACCTTGACAAGGATGGTTAGGACCCAAACGATGGAGCATCTGAGGCAAAAATTGAGACATGGTATGAAGCTGGAATGAGAAATGAGCACAAACAAAACAATGGATGATATCTCTAGTTGGACTATGATTGAGCACTAAGGCTCCATTCAGGTGCTCTTTAAATACTCAATTTATGATTACCAATTAGAGGGATGATCCTGAACCTTCAAAGGGGCCACGCCAGCTATCTATACTCCAGAGAGTTAGAACGTCTAAACCCGAGGAGCTGGTGCAATTTGGTGCATCTCATAACAGGCTGAATGAGCGATCTGGCATGTTGCTGTCCCTGAGGGCGTTTGTTACGGTTTAGGAGTGGAATGTGCAGCCTGTAAACCCGGAAGTGGAGTGTGACTGACTTCATTGCTTCCCTTTGACTCAACCATCGCCAGAGACGAGAAGGGAGGATGGGTAGGTGTTCGGCACTGTCTGCTTGTGTTTGACTAGTGTTTATCTCCCTCTCACTAGCTGCTGTTGTAGGAAAAAACTGGATTCTTGGGTTCAAGGATTGATGGCAAGGCAGCCACCTCATTTTGGGGGGCTTTGAGGTTCATGTTACATGTGTTACTTGATTCTGGTTAACCTTTTCTTTTCTGGTTTTGAGTGGTTTGATCAGGGAGATCACTAACAACTGGGGTGCTTTGGTCAAGACTAGCTCTGTGGCTTGCAGTCAGCTAGCAACACTGAACTGACCTAAGCTGAATACTCCTCGACGCCTGGTTTGATGTTAATATTCTATGTATTGTTCGCTTGCCTTTTGCCATTTGCACAATTCACTCTTTTGTTCATGTGTTGGGTGCTTGATGTTCTTCTAGGAACAGGATCCATGGTGTTTCTTTGTTTCATGGCTGCCTGCGAGAGGACGAATTGCAGTTGTGTTCTGTATACATACATGTACTCTGATAATAAATGTACTTTGAACTTTGAACTTTAACTACTTCCTGAATCGGGCACCAGAAAACATGAACTGTAAAACCAGTGTGGACATCACAAAATCCTGATGATTGCTCAATTCATTCACTCTGCAACATCTGATTAAACATTTAACCACACACTCTTGGAACTCCAAGAGGACCACAACCTTATCATAGGGTTTGGATGCTTGCGTGCCTCAGTGACCTGGAGAGCTATGTTGGCTGGAGTCAGGGCCTTGTGCTTTGGCTCTTGGTAGAGTAATCCAGCAGATCAGAGGGCAGAGAGCAGGTTAAGAGTGATCCACTGGTCCTCCAGGTTGAGGGGTTCAGCTCAAGGCTAACAACCCTGACTAGTAAAAAAAAGTTATTGTAATGGCAATTATGAATTATGTATCTGGGCATGACAGTATCCCTGAGTCTCCACTGGGGATTTGCATGACTGACTATAATGAATACTGAGAGGAAGCTACTGGCACAATGAAGAAACCCTTGAACACTGCCAAGATCAAGACCAGAACTGTTTTTTGGAATGTAGAACCATATACAACACTGGCAAGCTAGCACAAAAAACTGCAGAAATGCATTGTTACAACCTACAAACCTGTACATATACTGGGTGTCAGTGAAAACAGATGGATAGGGTCCAGCAGACTACAGGCAGCAACTAGTGAAACAGTTTTGTGCTCAGGATGAAAAGATGGTCAACATCATGTTGGTGAAGCAGTCATTTTGAAGAGAGGCATTGAGAAGTGTTTTCTGGAGTGGAAACCATTTAACAATTGGCTGATGAGAGTCAGACTGAAAGGGAAGCAAGTGAACATGACTGCAAGCCAGTGCTATGCTCCAGTTAATGATAGTGACATTTGAAGAAAAGGATGTCTTCTATGAAAAGCTGCAGTCAGAGCTAGAGTTAACACCGCACCATGACATAATGACCATCATGGGTGATTTAGATGCCAAAATATGAAATAACCATGCGTACTTCACTGGGGTCATGGCCACGCATGGATGTGGAATGATGAATAACAGTGGTGAAAGACTGGTGGAATTCTGTGCCATGAACAAACTGGTCATAGGAGGAACATTCTTTCCATGCCATGAAATCCACAAGCTGACATGATGCTCACCCAATGGGCGTAACAAGAACCAAACTGACCATTTAATGATCAAAAGATCCTTGCAGGATGTAAAAGTGAAGAGAGGAGCTGATATAGGAAGTGATCACCACTTGTAGCAGTGATGAAACTCAAGCAGAGAAGCACTGGGACCAGAACACATGCACAAAGACATTCTGATGTTGGGATGCTCAAGGATACCAGTGTGAGATCTGTCTTCACCATTCAGCTTGAGAACAGATTTCCGGCTTACAAGACCTTGACAAGGAGGTGTCAGTAGACAGAATCAACTTAATGGGTTAATGGATTTCCTGATTCATCCAAGAGAACAGCAAAGCTTGCCTAGGACACAGAGCTGGAAAGAAGAACAACAAATGGATATAGCAGGAAACATGGACAACCTTAGGAGAAAGATGGGAATTTTCACCAAGGATGAAGCAGAAACTTCAACTAGCATGTACTGAAGCTAGCAAAAAAGTGAAGAGGCTTGTAAGAAAGGATAAGAGAATCTACACGGAAGACTTTGCAGAGGAGGCTGAAGCAGCAGCCAATCGAAGTGATCAGGGAAACATATACAAGATCTCAAAATGGTATGCAGAAGGTTCCAGGCCAGATACAATGGTCCCATGAGAGGTAAGAATGGTCCGCTTTTGACAACTCAGAAAGAGCAAGAATCATGATGGATGAAGTATTTCAGAGAATTACGGAATTGACCATTACCAACTGAAGAACGAGAGGCAGTGGAGGAGCTCAATATCAACACAGAAAGGAGAGATTGTTGCTGCCATTAAATCATTAATGAACAGCATAGCTCTAGGGCATAACAATTTGAATGCTGTCCTGGAACCACTGTTTACTATAATCTGGGAACGGGGACAAGTACTCAAGAATTGGACAAAGGGAGTTATTGTTTGGATCCTTAAGAAAGAAGGACTAAGCGATTGCAACAACTGACCTGGCATCACACTTTTGAAAGTGTCCAGGAAGATTATCACCAAAGTCTGTGTCCAACAGGTTACAAATCCTGTTGATGTGTGCTTGAGGAAGGAGCAAGCTGGCTGCAGGAGAAACAGGCTGTGTTGAACAGATCTTCACACTACATAACATCATAGAGCAGTGCACAGAGTGGCGGAGACAACTACACGTAAATTTTGTGGAAGTTGAAAAGGCTTTTGATAGCCTCCACGGGGAGAACCTCTGGTGAATTCTCAGATGATATGCGGTCCTTTCCAAAATTCTCCAGCTTATCCAGAGTTTCTATGCTAACTTCACCTGCACAGTAGGGGACTGCAATATGAACTTTGAAGTCAAGACATGTGTCAGGAAAGACTGTGTGATGTCAGTGATATTGTTTAACCTAGTGATTGACTGCGTTATGAGGCAAACAATGAAAGATAGGCTGAGAGGCATTTAGTGGACTCTAGTATCTACTTTAGAAGATATTGACTTTGTGGATGACCTTGAATTACTATCACATACCTGCCAGCAAATGTAAGGAAAAGCTCAGCATTTATGTACCTTTGGTGGACAGGTTGGACTCAGAGTCAGCCAGAGACAAACTGAGACCATAACCCTCAATGTAGAGTTTCTTTCTCCCATCAAGATATATGGCATTGACTTACCAACCACCGACAGATTGATCTACCTAGGCAGCATCATTAGGCAGGGCAGTGGGACCAGTGTAGGTTCAGAAAAGCTAGAAATGTCTTCAAACCAATAAAAAACATAAGGGGATCAACCAACCGCAGTATTCACACCAAGGTGAAGCTGTACCAGAGCTGCGTTCTGTCCACACTCCTGTATGGACCAGAATGCTGGCACATGACAGAGAGTGACCTTGCCAAACCGTCGTCATTCCACACTATGAGCCTCTGGAAGATCCTCTGTACTTCCTGGCTAGGGAAGATCTCCAACCGTAACCTACTCCTTCAGTGTCACCAAGAGGAGATGGCCACAATCATCATGAGGAAACGTTGGAGATGGATTGAGCACGTGATGTGAAGAGAGGTCAGCTTCATCATCAAGACAGCATTTCATTGAACCCCTAAAGGGCAGAGGGCATACGTGAGTTCAAAGACAACTTGGCGCCATACCACAGAGGCAAACACGAGGACCTTGAAACACAGCTGAGGCACAATAGAGAAGATGGCCAAGGACAGACATTGCTGCCCTAAATGCCAGTGGCATAACAGGCAGTAACCACTACTAACTAATCTGTTTTTGGAATCTACCTTATTTGAGTTATTGTCCGCCCTCAGCCCTGTCTGTACCAAAGCAGTGCTTTGCAGCTTTGAACCTACATCCACTTGACCAGTTACACTGAGCTTCTAAAAATCCCTTTCCCTTTGGTTGAATTATATTTTTATTGTATGATTGTATGAATTTAACTGCGTTGCAAAGAAATTCAGGTCTTCTTTTCTTTGCAAAAGATAAACATGCTAAATGCACGTTATGGTCCCCATATTACTGCCAAGTCTGGGAGGAAGTTGTGGCTCTTTTCCAGATGAATATGCTTTCACTGCCCTGTTGCATTTAGATGGTTGTCCTTAATTAATAATTTTTAGCTCCTTTTCAGTCACAGTCAGCCAGATTGTGAGAGTGGCTGGACATGAAGATCTGAATAAAATTGGCCAGGTAGCTTACAACACTGGGCTGGAAGAGCAATAGAGAGATAATGGAACAGGCCTGCCCAGCTCTGCATCCAGTGGTTCCTGGCACTTACAGATTTCTCTTTTGTCAACTTGGCAGGTACTAACAGAGCACCACACACAAAATGGCAAGGAAACTCAGCAAGTCAGGCAGTATCTATGGAGGGGAAGAAACAGTGGATTTTTCGGTCCAAGATACTTCATTCTGATTAAGGGTCTCTGTCTGAAGCGACAATTGTTTACTTCCCTCTTTAGGTTCTGCCTGACTTGCTGAGTTACTCCTGCATTTTGTATGTTTTGCTTAAAATTTCTAGCATCTGCAGAATCTCCTTTATGTTTAGGTATCACCAGAGCCCATTTGCTGAACTTTCCATTCTCTTCCTGTACGTACAAGAGGGCTTCTATAATGACAATGAACATTCCATGGAGCTCAGAATCCCAGTGGAAGCCCCAGCTCTTGTGTCAGAAGATGGCCTCTTGGTATATGTAACTCACAGAACTGACATAAATCAACATTGCACACTGTTAAATGGTGGGAGGCACATCCCAGCTTTCTGTTGATAAGAGCTCAACATAGAGAGAAGCTGCACTAACTGAGAAAAATGAACTCAGTGATGTAAGCGTCCATTTGAGCACGTGTCAACAACGTTTGTTTATTAAAGCTCCAAGCAGGGCATTCTACCATCACATTTATTAGCTTTCACTTCTTGACGTTATTCTGGACTGCTGAATTTCTTGCACAATATTTTCATCTCTCATGCAAGCTTTTCCTTGCCTGGCTCATACTTTGTCAATTTCCTCTGACTGATCTCCCGACTACCATTCAGTTTGCAATTCCAAACTATTTGTTCTCTTCCTGACCTCAGTATGGAGGATAATGGGAAAGGGATATTCCTACTATTTCCAATATATGCAAGTGCATTTTTGCATTTCTTCCCACCACCCCCCAGCCCTGCAATTTATCATAAGATCATAAGACTTTAAGACCTGGAAGCAGATTAGGCCATTTGGTCCATTGAGTCTGCTTCACCATTTGACCTTGGCTAATTTATAATCCCTCTCAATCCCATTCTCCTGCCTTCTCCCCGTAACCGTTGACATGCTTACAGATCTGGAACTTAGCAACCTCAGCTTTAAATGTAGCCAATGACATGACCTGCAAAGGCATCCGTGGCAATAAATTTTGAAGAGGGCGGGAGGAGGAGGGCAAGGAGGGCAGTGGAGTGGGGTGACAGTGGAGGTGGATATAATAGGGTCTTTTAAGAAACTCCTGGACAGGTACATGGAGCTCAGAAAAATAAAGGGCTATGGTGGCCCTAGGTAATTTCTCAGGTAAGGACATGTTTGGCACAGCTTTGTGGGCTAAAGGGCCCATATTGTGCTGTAGGTTTTCAATGTTTCTATGTTTAACAATTTAATGTGTATATACTTACTGTAATTCACAGTTTTTATTCTATTATCACATATTGCTTTGTACTGCTGCCACAATGACTACAAATTTCATGACACATTCTGGTGATATTAAACCTGACTCTGATTCCACATCTCCACTCTGGGGCTGAGGCCAGCTTTTCCTTTGATACTACTGCCTATTTGTTATTGGCAAGATTAATTCCAATTCATTCTTAAGCAGGGCCACCCATATCCAAAAGATATGCTATTCATCAATAGAGGGAAAAATTAAACATACCCATTATGCTTCTTCACCATTATTACGAATATCATTCTGAGATTCAGTTAAAATTTATGGATTTGGAGGAGGAGGCTGTCAGTAAAGGTGAATGTACTGCATTTCAGACTTTTATGCCACAGGGTTTTTTAATTAGATGCATCCAACCTGCAATGAATGATTACATTATACGGGTCACAGAATCTCTGTTTGACAGCCTTGTCAATTCCTGTATGATTCCGTATAAAAAGTGCAGAACTTCTAGAGTATCCTAAACTTGTAAAAGCACTGCACTCATGCCTACTTATGGTATGGAATATGAAATCAAAGGCAGAAATGTGGAGTGGGGCTCCCTTGTTGAATGTAACCAGAGGACTGGGGTGGGTGGGAGGCAGGGCTGGTCACATACAGTCAGAAAACATCACCTAATTCAGAGCCTCACTGCAGAGGTGTGTGTCAGCTTCCTGACTGGGAACTTATTTATTTATGCTGCTTCTTTAAGTGTCTTCCCAGGCAGGAAGCTGGCCTGCTGGCATTTGGAAAAATTCCCCTGGTTTGGGGCTGTTAGTCAGTTAATGTTGCCTTCTTGAGGCAGCACCCTCTGCAGATCCTACCGATGGCAGAAAGGCATGTGCCCTTCATGAACTGGAATGAGTCCACCGCCCTCTACAACCTTTTACATTGCCACGCATTCCAGACCAATGTCAGGATACTTTCAAGAGTACATCTGCGGACATTCGTGTCTGGTGACAAGCTGAGCCTCCTTAACCTTCTAATAAGTTAGACCATATGCCTTTAATGGTTTCACCCTCCTGAAGAATGGTTCAGAGACTCAGATTACAGGGTCAGCCAGATATGCAGGGACGGTGGTTGAATAAAAAATGGAACCACAGATAGTTGGAGGATGGAGATATTGGGAAGTTGGAGACATTACAGGGGTTTGAGGTGGTGGAGATCATATACAAAGTGTGGCATCATTTGTCACAACTGTAACAAACCTTTGTTATTCTTAAACTCCCACGTGCTCTACTCTTTGCCTTTATTGTGGAGGCTCACTGATAAAGGTCCACTATTGATCTTGCTAATTTTTTTCCGATTGATGCACGAGAACACCTAAGTCCCTTTGAATTTTATTATTATTTTGATAATAATCTACATTTTGATTCCTCTTATCAAAGCTCTGACTTTTATGCATTAACCTCTACTTCCAGGTATTCACCCAATCCTCCAAACTACCTATATCTCTTTTCAGCTGCAAAATGTTCTCATCACAGCATTACCTTCCAATTATTTTCATGTCATCAACGATTTTGGAAATACTATATTATGTTTCATCCTTCAGGTCATAAATGTAAATATTAACAATTGTAGTCCAATAAACAGTCCCTGGGCTACTCCACAGTTCCAGCTTGATCCAATCCTTTAACTTATGGTTAGTACAACAGGATACAGTTTTAAGGCGCTTGGAAGTAGGTACAGAGGAGTTGTCAGGGTTAAGTTTTTTACGCATGGAATGTGCTGCCGGCGATGGTGGTGGAAGCAGATATGATAGAGTCTTTTAAGAGACTCCTGGACAGGTACATCATGGTAACCCTAGGTAATTTCTAAGGAAGGACATGTTCGGCACAGCTTTGTGGGCCGAAGGGCCTGTAATGTGCTGTAGGTTTTCTCTGTTTCTATATTTTTTCATGCAGCAGCACCCTGTCTGATGTCTCAATATCATTTACAATTCATAAGATCATATTGACTAGGTTTAATTATACTCAGAGCAACACACGCAAAATGCTGGAAGAACTCAGCAGGTCAGGCAGCATCTATGGTAATGAATAAATAGTTAACTCTTTGGTCGAGACCTTTATTCAGGACTGAGAAGGAAAGGGGAAGATGCCAGAATAAGAAGGTGGGTGGAGGGAAAGAGGCTGAATGGAATGTGATAGGTGAAGTCAGATGGTGGGAAAAGTCAAGGGCTAGAGAAGAAGGAATCTGATATGAGAGGAATGTGGACAATAGGAGAAAGGGAAGGGGAAAGGGACCCAGGTGGAGGTAATAGGCAGGTGAGAAGAAGTAAAAGGTCAGAGTGGGAAAAAGAGGAAGCCAAGGGGTGGGGGTGTGGGGTGTGCTTACCAGAAGAAGAAATTGGTATTCATGCCATCAGGTTAGAGGTTGGAGGGTACCCAGACAAAACAAATGCTGTTGCTCCTCCACTCTAAGGGTGACCTCACCTTGACACAAGAGGAGGTTATGGACCGACATGTCGAAACAGGAAAAGGAATTAAAATGTTTGGCCACTGGGTACTCCCGCTTGTGGTGCATGGTGCGGAGGTGCTCGATGATTATATTCAGCTTTCCTACATTATTAGTTAGTTCCTCTTTCATTATTGACTCAAGTGTCTTGTCAACAACAGCTGTTGTGCTAACTGGCCTATAGTTCCCTGCCTTCTGTCCTGTATTTGGAAAACAGAGTCATATCAGCTTTTATTTCTTCAGTCTTCTGGTACCCTCCTGAAATTAATGGGTTATGATAAATTGCAGTGAAAGGATCTACTATCTATGCATTCATCTCCTTTAATACCCATGGGTATGCTCCAACTGATGCCAGGGATCTACCCTAAGCTCCAGGTGCCAGGGTACGGGATGATTCTGATCGCGTCCAAGATATCCTGAAGTGGGAGGGTGAGGAGCCAGAGGTCATGGTACATATAGGTACCAATCACACAGGTAGGAAAAGGGAAGAGGTCCTGAAAGGAGAATATAGGGAGTTAGGAAGGCAATTGAGAAGAACGACCACAAAGGTAGTAATCTCAGGATTACTGCCTGTGCCACGTGACAGTGAGAGTAGGAATGGAATGAGGTGGAGGATAAATGTGTGGCTGAGGGATTGGAGCAGGGGACAGGGATTCAAGTTTCTGTATCATTGGGACCTCTTTTGGGGCAGGTGTGACCTATACAAAAGGGACGGGTTACACTTGAATCCTAGGGGGACCAATATCCTGGCAGGGAGATTTGCTAGGCTACTGGGGAGACTTTAAATTAGAATGGTTGGAGGTGGGAATCAATTTGAAGAGGCTAGGGGAGAGGAGGTTAGTTCACAAATAGAGAAAGCTAGTAGAAAGTGTGTGAGAGAGGATAAGCAGGTGATAGAGAAGGGGAGGGCTCAGACCGAAGATGTAGGGGAGAAGGAAGAAAAAGATAATAAAGTTGCTTGCACCGTTAGGGATAAACAGAGCGGAAGAGGTGGAAAGTTTCTTAAATGCATCTATTTTAATGCTAGGAGCATTGTAAGAAAGGTGGATGAGCTTAGAGCATGGTTTGATACTTGGAAATATGATGTTGTAGTTATTAGTGAAACATGGAAGCAGGAGGGGTGTGATTGGCAACTAACTATTCCTGGATATTGTTGCTTCAGGTGTGGGCAAGAGGGGGAGGTGTTACATTGCTTGTCCGAGAAAATACTACAGTGGTGCTTTGGCAGGGTAGGGCTCATCTAGGGAGGTTATTTGGGTGGAATTGAGGAATGAGAAAGGTGTAGTAACACTTACAGGGGTGTATTATAGACCACCTAATGGGGAGCGAGAATTGGAGGAGCAAGTTTGTAAGGAGATAGCAGATATCTGTAGTAAGCACAAGGTTGTGATTGTGGGAGATATTAATTTTCAACACATAGACTGGGAAGCCCATTCTGTAAAAGGGCTGGATGGTTTGGAGTTTGTAAAATGTGTGCAGAATAGTTTTTTGCAGCAAAACATAGAGGTACCAACTAGAGAAGGGGCAGTGTTGGATCTCCTGTTAGGGAATGAGATAGGTCAGGTGACAAAGGTATGTGTTGGGCAGCACTTCGGGTTCAGTGATCACAATACCATTAGTTGCAATATAATTATGGAGAAGGATAGGACTGGAGCCAGGTTTGAGATTTTTGTTTGGAGAAAGGTTAACTTTGAGGAGATGTGAAAGGATTTAGGAGTGGATTGGGACAATTTGTTTTATGGGAAGGATGTAAGAGAGAGATCTAAAATAAATATAGGCAGCATGGAGTAAATGAGGTGCTCGAGGAATATAAAGAATGTAAAAAGAATCTTAAGAAAGAAATTAGAAAAGCTGAAAGAAGATATGAGGTTTCTTTGACAAGTAAGGTGAAAATAAATCCAAAGGGTTTCTGCAGTTATATTAATAGTAAAAGGATAGTGAGGGATAAAATTGGTCTCTTAGAGAATCAGAGTGGACAGCTATGTGTGGAGCCAAAAGAGATGGGGGAGATTTCGAACAATTTCTTTTCATTGGTATTCACTAAGGAGAAGGATATTGAATTGTGTAAGGTAAGGGAAACAAGTAGAGTAGTTATGGAAACTATGATGATTAAAGAAAAGGAAGTACTAGAGCTTTTAAAGAATATAAAAGTGGATCCTGACAGGATATTCCCTAGGACCTTGAGGGAAGTTAGTGTAGAAATAGCAGGGGCTCTGACAGAAATATTTCAAATGTCATTAGAAACAGGGATGGTGCCGGAGGATTGGCGTATTGCTCATGTGATTCCATTGTTTAAAAAGGGTTCTAAGAGTAAACCTAGCAATTATAAGCCTGTACGTTTGATGTCAGTGGTGGGTAAATTAATGGAAAGTATCCTTAGAGAGGTGGTATATATAATTATCTGGATAGACAGGGTCTGTCTGATTAGGAGCAGTCAACATGGATTTGTGCGTGTAAGGTCATGTTTGACAAATCTTACTGAATTTTTTGATGAGGTTACTTGGAAAGTTGATGAGGGTAAAGCAGTGGATGTTGTCTATATGGACTTCAGTAAGGCCTTTGACAAGGTTCCTCATGGAAGGTTAGTTAGGAAGGTTCAATTGTTAGGTATTAATATTGAAGTAGTAAAATGGATTCAAAAGTGTCTGAATGGGAGATGTCAGGGAATAGTGGTGGATAACTGTTTATCAGGTTGGAGGCGGGTGACTAGTGGCGTGAGTCAGGGATCTGTACTGGGTCCAATGTTGTTTGTTATATACATTAAGGATCTGGATGATGTGGTGGTAAATTGGATTAGTAAGTATGCAGATGATACTAAGGTAGGTGTCGTTGTGGATAGTGAAGTAGGTTTTCAAAGCTTGCAGAGAGATTTAGGCTAGTTAGAAGAGTGGGCTGAAAGATGGCAGATGGAGTTTAATGCTGATAAGTGTGAGGTGCTACATTTTATTAGGACTAATCAAAATAGGACATACATGGTAAATGGTAGGGCATTGAGGAATGCAGTAGAACAGAGTGATCTAGGAATAATGGTGCATAGTTCCCTGAAGGTGGAATCTCATGTGGATAGGGTGATGAAGAAAGCTTTTGGTATGCTGGCCTTTATAAATCAGAGCATTGAGTATAGGAGTTGGGATGTAATGTTAAAATTGTACAAGGCATTGGTGAGGCCAAATTTGGAATATTGTGTACTGTTCTGGTCACCGAATTATAGGAAAGATGTCAACAAAATAGAGAGAGTACAGAGGAGATTTACTAAAATGTTACCTGGGTTTCAGCACCTAAGTTACAGAGAAAGGTTGAACAAGTTAGGTCTTTATTCTTTGGAGCGTAGAAGGTTGAGGGGGGACTTGATAGAGGTATTTAAAATTATGAGGGGGATAGATAGAGTTGACGTGGATAGGCTTTTTCCTTTGAGAGTAGGGGAGATTCAAACAAGAGGACATGAGTTGAGAGTTAAGGGGCAAAAGTTTAGGGGTAACACGAGGGGGAACTTCTTTACTCAGAGTTGTAACTGTGTGGAATGAGCTTCCAGTAGAAGAGGTAGAGGCAGGTTCGATTTTGTCATTTAAAATAATTTGGATAGGTATATGGACAGGAAAGGAATGGATGGTTATGGGCTGAGTGGTGATAGGTGGGACTAGGTGAGAGTAAGCATTCTGCATGGACTAGAAGGGCCGAGGTGGCCTGTTTCTGTGCTGTAGTTGTTATATGGTTATATGGTTACCTTGGGGATATTTGTAATGTCTGCCATGACAAAGACTGAGGCAAAAAAAAAATCTTCTATTTATTTTCTTTCTGTAATTAATTCACCAGATCAATAAAAGAGCAAGCAGAGCGCAGAAGACAACAAACTGTGTAAATGTAAATATAAATAAATAGCAATAAATACCGAAAGCATCAAATAACAAGATGGAGTCCTTAAACTGAGATCGTTGGTTGTGGGAACATCTCAATAGATGAGCTTGTAACATGCTGTAAGGTCTCACTGCTAATGTAATGGTTTCTCTGTAACATAGAAATATAGAAAATAGGTGCAGGAGTAGGCCCTTTGGCCCTTCGAGCCCGCACCATCATTCAGTACGACCATGGCTGATCATCCAACTCAGAACCCTGTACCTGCTTTCTCTCCATACCCCCTGATCCCTTTAGCCACAAAGGCCTCTGTAGGAGCAATGTTTGGGTTATGGAGATAATGGGGTTTGGAAAGCTGGGGCTCTCCAATGAGAGGACTGTCGCTCTTTCTTGTGAGTCCAGAAGAGAGATTTTCATGGTCTTTTGCTGGGGAGAGATGAGGAGAGAAGATGCAAATGGAGAGAGTTGGTAGACCTCCAGACCAAGTTGACCTGGAGCGAGGGTCTGAAGGGCAGCGATGATCAGAGGAGGTTGATGGTGGACGATCAGCTTATCAGTGATTTCCAACATTGCGCAATAGACTGTTTCACGAGAGTGGGCCCTTTTCCTTTTTCTTGTTTTCTTTACTAACCATATAGTCAAAGTAAGAATTATAAATTTCAATCATCTAATCACATATTGTGTACTGTTTGTTATTTTGGGGTACTGATTTGTAACAGGGGACACATCTTGCAGAATCCACCCAAATGAGATTTCTTAAGTTTGGCCAGGCCAGGGGCTATCACCCGCTATATTAAGGCGCTTGCCAAAGCGAGCGTCACAAGTGTAATTATCTTTTTTTTTGTTCAAGAGCCTGATGGTTGAGGGGTAGTAACTGTTCTTGAACCTGGTAATGCAAGTCCTGAGGGTCTTGTGCTTTCTGCCCGATGGCAGCAGCAAGAAAAGAGCATGGTCTGGGTGGTGAGGATCTTTAATGATGGTTGTTGCTTTCCTACGTAGGCGTTCTCAGTGGTTGGGAGGGCTTAACCTGTGATGTACTAGGCCAAATCTCAGTACAGTTGGTTAATGGTATGTAGCTTCCTGGGTGCCGAGGTCTGAGCAGTTGCTGAAAATTCTTGTGGGGAGGGTGAACAGCCAGAATCTGTTGAACATGTTGGTACAAACAGCATTGGTAGAACAAGGGAAGAGGTCCTGCAGAATGAATGCACTGAGTTAGCTAAGAAATTAAAATGCAATATCTTGAGCATAGTCATCTCTAGATTATTCCAGTTGCCATGTCCTAGTGAATCCAGTAAAAGGAAGATTGGTCAGATAAATGTGTGGCTGATGAACTAGTACAAAGGGCATAGATTCAGTTTCTTTGATCACTCAGATGTCTTCTATGGTAGAGGTGACCTATACAAGAGGGACAGGTTGCTCTTGAACCATAAGGGGACCTATGTCCTATTGAGAAAATTTGTTTTTGTTGGCATGGACCAGTTGGGGCAAAGGGCTAGTTCTCGTGTGGTATAACTGTAACCCTCTTCCTATTTATATGTCCATATAAATTCTTACAGGTCTGACGTTACACACAAATTTAATCTTAAAATCAATTTTCTCCTTTATGAGCTCGTTGGTCTTTCACTTCTATAGACTAAAAATTCCCCAACCTTCCATCCCTTACCACCCTACTGCATGCAGTACGCCTTCTTCACATTATTGTCAGGATCTCTGAGCCCTCAACAGACCAGAATGAAATTTAAAAAGAAGATTAAATCAGAGATATCCAGACCTGGTGTAATATTAAAATGATCAATCTATCTGCAAGAAATAGATTGGATTCCTACCCCATCTCACTGATGCAGAGATTACAGGTATGTTTGGATCTGGTTGAGATTTTTAATATTTAACCTTCTATTAATTTTGGAATTAAAGGTTTACTCTTTGCATTAATTAACATAATTAATATCTAATTTTTTCTTTCAGAAGCAAGGGCTGCTGTTTCTTTTTGCATTAGACATAATATTACTTGGTTTGGAATAATTGTGGAACATTTGTGAACATCAATTGTTGTTACACTCCTTTGTTAATAAAATACCGTAATATTGATTACTAAGTTGGATTTGTGCAAATGATGACAGCAATTACAGACATAATGCAGTGAATTCCAGTTATTTGAGTTACTATCTGCATTAGGTGTCTGTGCTGATTTTGTTCATTTATCTTCAATCAAAAGAACATGTCGGCTGAATGAATTCCTCCGTTGATAATTATTAGAAACTAATACAGTTTTACAGTACTGTAATAGTTTTGGTAATGTTCTAATTCATTCTGTACTGCATTTAAATATGTGATTTGTTACTCAGTTAAACAACAGATTGTCATTTTTATACCTTTTTAACTATTCCATAGATCTTTGGCTAATTGGGGCAGCTGCTCATTGGCCAAAATGTACTGGTTCTAATGTGTCCCAATTAACTGGAATCCATTGTATCTGTGTTGCATATGTCATCCCAATACACTCAAAGACTTTATAAAATGGGGAAGTCATAGTACAAGAGTACTTAACTCTGTGTTATGCACATCAATATAATCAGCATGAATTCTGGCTTCTTGTTTCATATCTACTAGTTTCTTATAATAATGTAAATTATTCCAGGAAAGGAAATCGTAATGTGTCCATATAGTTTATTGCATCAACCATAATTCAATCAGCACATGCAATTCATCTTCAAAAGATCAGGAAAGAATGCATTTGTTATATTGTCCAACCATTTTATATACCACTGATAAAGTGACTGAGAATTGTTTTGCGGTTTGGTCACTGAAGCTCTTTGTGCTGATTTACGGCATGTGCTTGTGACAGTCTAGTCCCAGAATTGTTCTCCCACAATTATAAATATGTTGCTGGGATTAGATGAAAGTGACCTGTCAGTATTTCTTTATTATCAGAAGGATGCGTATCGGCAGAAATGGCAAATTGACATTGGCATGGATTTATTTTTTTATTGTTCTGTGTGCATCAGGACAGAAATCTCGATTTTCCTGTATGGTATAGAGTTTTAACTTCATGACATACAGCTTCCATTTAATCCAGAATCTTCACCAGCAAGTTAGTCTGACTGCCAGCCTTTGTATTTAGTTGGAAGCGCTGCAGGAGGCTGCAGCATGAGGTCCAATCTCAATGTGATTATTACAGGAATTGGGTGTGAGATACACCCTTGGAGATGTCTTATACCTGGTGGGGATGGGCTTTTATTCAAGGGCGACCATGAAGGTGGGTTGAGACACTTCTGCTGTTACTGATCATACATGTAACATTGGAAAAGCATTTGCCATCTCTCTGTGATTACCCTTTCCTTGATGCAACTTCAAGATTACTGAGGCCAGAGCTACCTACACTAAAATTTCAAAGCAGTTAAAATCAAAGACTTGCCAGTCTTCATAACAATTCCAAAATACCAATGCATCTCCTGGGAGAGGATGTCCTCTGTCAATAATGCGCAGAAGTTGACATATTGTAACCGGATTCCTGACATACCTTGCTTGCATGTTTTCCCTCATTTAGCCTCCAACTCACATCATTCCTACATGTCCAACCATTTAAAATTCTCATGGAGTCAACACCTAAAGTCCAACTGGGAAGGATTTGTTGAGACATTTGATACAGTGCTGAAAACCCAGTCGTGTTGCACAACAGTGAAAGAGACATGATTAATATTCTTGTCAACACCTGCAGCTGGTGATTTATATATTTCCAGAGTGAAGAGAGATTAGCCATTCAATTCTCTATATAAATCATTAGTGAAATAAGTTATTCTGTAAGCTGTAAGCTCTTCTTATTCTGAAGGTATCTTCTGAATACCATCAAGTTTATTTTAAAATCAGTCAGCAGCAATTGCCTAGAATTCTGCCATGCCTTAGCCTTAAGTTAGCAGGAAGTATTGATAAATGTTATTCCTGTTGGAGCCTCTAGATCTACACTGGCTCAACTGATGTCAGATATCTGTAAGTATTACAAACCTTGCAAAACTCCAGGGAATTTTCCTTAAAATAAAAATCCTTATTAGCAAGGGTTAAACATGCTCAGGGTTACCACAATATTTTAAAGTCAAAAGTTATTCAGCAGACTCTTGAGAAATATCAGGGCAACTAGCTTCACCTCCTGTTTCTATTGTAGACTGCAGTGTTTATACTGCTGGGATCAATTAACTCGGAAAAAGGTTATTATTATTTCACAAGTATGCTTCATAGGCATTTCAAGTGTAGTAAACATCCTCTAAATCTGACCTGGTAGATTTGAAAAGTAAATCAGACATGATTTATTTAACATAATACAATATACAATGTGTTAGGCATCTTGTGTGAAGCAGTTTCAGGAGCTTCCTTCTGCAAACAGGGCTGGGCCAAAGAATTCACAGTTACTGGTGAAAGAAAATAATAATAATCAGGGCAGAGGTTACCTTTGAACAGAGAAAAAAAGGAATAGGATTTCCAATGAGTATCATCGATGAGCAAAACAATATTATTTGTGTAATCCAACAATGAATTGTGAGTGGGCCTATTTGGATTAATGTACAAAAAGGGGAAAGCAAAGGAATACTTTGAAATTCAGGAAGAATGAAGTTAGGGTGCAACCTTATCCTTTCCATATAACGATGGATGTGATACCACTGCACAATAACTTTAAAAGTGGAATCAATATTCTGGTTCATGTAAAATTAACTCATTTTTAGATTAACTCATAAATATTCCTTAATAATAATTATTTTATTTCTAGCATCTCAAATTACTTTATTCCTCAACAAAGCTGCTCGGATTTCATATGCCAGCCAGCTGTAAATATGACAATTTTGTTAGGCATTCTTCCAGATATCATCTGTCTCTCTGGAGCTTGGTGGAATGTTCTGGAGAAAGATGGGTAAGTTCCTGAACTTTAGGATAGGAGAGATCAAGATTGTATCAGATACCAACAGCCTCAGTGAAACAAAATGTCTTTCCATTCACCTCACACCTTCAGGGGCATCAGTGGTTGTAGGCATTGATCTGCAGGTTGTGTTGGCTTTCAAGAATCACAGAAATATGTGTATATTCATGAAAATACAACATTGCACACCAGAGGAGTATAATCTAGCTGAGTGTTCATCCAGTTGTGTTATCCATTATATCTATAAAAGTAGCCACAGTTGCCTGGAAATTACTAAGGAGCTTAAGGATTTGTCTATTGATGTCAGACAGCCCACATTCTCCTCCAAACCCTCATTTGTTAGTACCTCACTTAAAGAGCGTTGCCTTTCAAATAAACTGCAAGCTGATCTACTCTCCAGTACACAATGGTGATTTCCAGGACAAACTGATGCATTACAGATGCCTGGAAATCTTCACTGAAGAGATGACATAGCTCATTTATGACAGTCATGTTTAGCACTCCAAACAAAGCATGACCCATAGGCATTTCCCAATAGCTATGACTGAAGCTTATCTTGGAGACACTGTAATGTTGAAACCAATCTGCGTCATTTTCCAACACAAGCTACCTTTCTGATAGGTCATATTATAGTTTGCCATTTGACATGCTACTGGAATACTGCATTCAGTACCACCGTTGTTAAAATCTTCTGCACTAAAATGTGATTTTTGTAGTAGCTCACTGCCTGTACAGCTAAAAGGACTACAAGCTTGTGTTACAAAAGCATGTTTATCAGTGGGTTTTAGTTAACAGGAATGTTACTGTACACTAGTGAATTTCAGGAGCTCTGATAAACAGTGTTAACTCTTTTTAACTGCAGGATACACTGGCATTAATGAGGTCAGAGAATCAGTCTTGGTATGTATAGTTTGGAGAAGTCAACGATTTGGAAACTTTATATTCTTCACTTGAAACATTATTTTCAGCTGTTTGTTCACTGCTAGTATGTATTTTATTGGTTCCAACAATGTTTCAAGTAAGTAGGCTGTAAGAAAGATCTTATTTCTTGCTAAATATCAGCTGTTTCATATTTTATTGTCAGGACATGGCTGCTTATCAACATTTGGCATTCACTTCTAGAAGATGTAAGTAAGCATGCATTATATAATTATTCATTTATTGAATAACTCACTACAACATAATCCTCAGAAATAAATAATCTGGTGATTTCTTTTCAGCCCTGTGAGTGTCAGGTTTGAAAGGAGCTTTACATAAAGCGGATCAGTGACCGATACGTCAAACTAGATCTTGAATAATTTTGTAACTATGACTTCCCATTTTCCAACATGTTGGAGCTCTCCTATAAAATATTATAACCTCAATAAAATGTGTAACATCCTATTAACAGCAGGACAAAATGAAAGTGTATGCAATAACTATAGATCTCTTAGATACTATTTAATTTTATGTTTGGTCTTCTGGATTAAATGTTTTGCGATGCAACCCATTATATAAATATGACTTGGCAAAGTTAATTACTTGACGAGAAATGAGATCAGTAAACTAGAAGTCACTTAAGCAGAGATTAATAAGTTTCCTATGAGTAAGGACATCAAAGGTTGTGAAGTGAAGGCAGGGAATGGGGTTAAGAGCAATAATAAATCAATTATGATTAAATGGTGGAGCAGACATGATGGGCCAGGTGGCCTATTTCTGCTCCGATGTCCGATGGTCTATTTGTATATGTCAATTTAATCCCTAGAATTGTACTTATAAATTGGATCACAAAACTACTCTGAATGAAATGAGTGATTAAATGTTATCTTTTGTCAAAAACAGAAACTCCTCACATTAATAGTAAAGTACTACCATTCCTCATCCATTTCTATAAACCAAAGGTTTTTTGCTTTTCTTAAAGCAAATACTTAAAGGTAAATATTTTTGGATAGGTAAAAGTGAGCATCATAAGGGTGCCATGGTAGCTAACGGTTAGCATGACACTATTACAGCTCAGGGCGTCGGTGTTCAGGTTTCAATTCCAGCACCGTCTGTAAGGACTTTGTATCTTCTCCCCATGACCACGTGGATTTCCTCTGGGTGTTCTGGTTTTCTCCCACAATCCAAAGACGTACTGGTTAGTAGATTAATTGTTCATTGTATATTGCCCTGTGATCAGGGCAATAGGTGGGATGCTGGGATGCACGGCTCATTGGGCTAGAAGGCCTCTTCCATGCTCCATTTCCAAATAAATAAATTTCCTTTTCTACTCTATTAATTCAGTGACATGTTATGCATGCCTTACCAAAAATAAAATAAAGTTGCCTTAAATTATATCTTCTCTATGTATAGATGCTAGAATATTGATTGAATTCATAATTTGGCATTTAGTGCATAAAACTTTTAAAGAAGTGCATATGTGCAAGCACTGATCAATGCCCACTGGAGGAACCCATGCCAGAACTAAATACAGGTGCCCCCCCTTTACAAAGGTAGATAGAGCATTCCTCTGAAACCTTTCTTAAGCCGAAATGGTGTAAAGTGAAGAACCATTAATTTATATGGGAAAAATTTCCGTAAAAGCAAAAATCCTCTTTGTAATGCAAAAACAGATGACTAATGAGGGTCTTTCGTAAAAGCGAAGAGGCGTAAAGCGAACATTCGTAAAGTGGGAGACACCTGTAAACTTGAGAAAAAGGTACTTTTTCTCAGGTTAGTTGCTGATTACTCAATAGCTGTTGTCGTAGTACTACTAACATTTGCTAATTTCCAGAGTTCTTTACAGTTACTAAGGTCTAAAGGGCAAAATATCAGATGATGAAGACTTCAGCATGATCTAAGGCTGTTCCAGTTTCTTCCAAATATTGGTCTATTTGAAGACATTCACTATAGAATATACCATTGTTAGATAAAGTGGAGCAAGCAGGGAGACAAAGTGGGAGACAGAAGAATAAAGATGAGGAGGTCAAAAGTCCATTTCTCACATAATATAGCCACAGGACATTTGACTCATCAAGTCTACGTTAACTCTCAGGTGAAACTCTCAATCCCATTCCTCCATTTATTTCCCTATAACGTTCCCCACTTATTTCCCTATAACAACCCCTATATTCCTTTCAACCCCTCCTTCACTCTCATCAAGATTCTATTCCTCACCTACACATTAGCAGCAATTTAATGTGATCATTGACCAACAACATTTGGGAGGAAACTAGAGCACCTTGTGAAACGTGTAGACACAGGAGAGCATGTCTGACAGTGGAAGTTGGGATCCAACCCTGCTAACTGAAGCTGTCAGGCAGCATAGCTGCGTATGCACCCCTTTGTTGACCTCAACACTCCAGATCTATTCTCCAACCTGAACAGAGCAGGAAGCTATGTAAGTTGTCTGTGCATTGATAAAGTCTAAATTTGAGTTTATTATCTTATGCACAAGTACATGTATATACAGGTGTAATGATAATCTGGCTTACATCACAGGCACGTAACATCCTATAAGCAGCATTCACAAGAGAAAAAACATAATTGAACACAAATTATACACACTTTTTACAAGAAAGAATACAATTAGAACAAAATTGGAGGGTGGAGCGAAGTTAAGATGGCACTAAATGGTGACTCCTTTGCTTGCATCTTTGGAAATGGCTCTATTTCTATTTTTGATATCTCTATCTTTCCTTTTCAAGGTTCTTTTGAAGGCACTGACTCTGACTTCATTTTTTTTGTGAGAATGGGACCCACTCTCATGGCCTCACAACCGGCTGCCTTTTGATATCCTAAGGATGCGGCCAGGAAGACGAACACACCTTCAGTGTGCTGGATTTTTGTAGCTCTGGAGATGGGCTGATTCAAGGCCGGTGCCTCTGACTGAGGCATCGTGGGAGAACATGGAACATCGGGAGCAGCAGATAAGCTGCCATGGCCTGTATGTCCAGAGGCCTGAGCCTTGGGCCCATCTCTCTGGGTGTGGAGCTTGGGAAAAGCAACATAAAAAGACTTTTAACGTCATAAATCAGCGATTTGTTTGTTATGTCTTCCCTCTTCCTGTGAAACGGGGAGAGCTCTTTTCCCTTATATGAGAGAGAGAGAGAGAGAGAGAGAGAGAGAGAGAGAGAGAGAGAGAGAGAGAGAGAGAGACACACACATATATGTTGAATTACTCGGTGAACGAGTAGTCTTTGGCGTACTGCAAGTTTGTGTCCTTATTGATGCTTTGCTGCACGCTTGCGTGTTCGGCGGTGTGGGGTGCCGATGTTTTTTTGCTGGTGGGGGGGAGGGAGGGAGGGTCATTGCTTGCTGTTGCTTGTGCGTGGGAGGGTGGAGCTGGGAGGGCTTTGGGGTTTTAGCATTTAATTGTCCTTCATTCTTCTGGGCACTCCTCTGTTCTCATGAATGTTTGCAAAGAAAAAGAATTTCAGGATGTATATTGTATACATTCTGACATTAAGTGTACCTATTCAAACCTATTGAAATGGGCTGAGCTGAAGTTGATGAGTTCCTGTTGATCCAGAGCCAAGTGAAGAGCTAGAGAAATTGCATCTGCTGTTGAAATTGCTTTTGCTGTTGACCTATTATGACGGTAGGCAAATTGGAGTGGATCCAGGTGTTCTCTTAGGCTAGAGTTGATTCACACCATAACAATCCTCTCAAAGTATTTGGCTATGATTGACAATTGCTTTTGGATGGTATTCAATGAGGCACGTTACTATGCTACTCTTGGGCATCGGTATAATAAATGCCTTTTTGAAGCAAGTGGGAAACTCACACTGCAGAAGCGGGAGGTTGAATTTGTCTGTAAATATTCTGCTCGGATCTTTAGGACTCAGCCAGGTACCTCGACCAGAAGCCTTTCCTGGATTCACCATCTTGAAAGATGCCCACATGACAGCCTCTAAGATAGAAATTACAAAATGATCTGGAAATGTAAGGGCTTGTGTAGGAGTGTCATAGTGCTCCATATCGAAGTGTGCATTAATGGCATTGAGCTCATCTGGGAGTGATGGGTCATTGTCAAAGCAACACACACAAAATGCTGGAGGAATTCAGCAGGTTGGGCAGCATCTGTGGAAATGAATAAACAACTGAAGTTTTGGGATGGGACCCTTCTTCAAGGCAATCCTGAGGAAAAGTTTTGACCCAAAACATTGACTGTTAATTCATTTCCATAGGTGCTGTCTGACTTACTGAGTTTCTCAAGCATTTTGTTTGTGTTGCTTTGGATTTCCAGCATCTGCAGACTTTCTCAGGTTTGTCATTGCCACTCATATTACCCAACCTTGCCTTGTAAATTATATTGTGTGCAAGCCCTGCCACAGCTATCAAGCATCCATTATCCCTTTCACAGTAGTCTTCCAGAGGTTGTGTCTGGAGTTTTTATAAAATTCTGGGTCACCATCATCTCCGAACACCATAGATCTAGCCCTCAGCAGGTAACGAATCTTCTGGTTGATCTATTTACGTCTGGGAGCTTGTATACAAAAAAAAGTTATGTCATGTAAATGTGATTGTGAGATCATTAACATGTTGAAATAATGACTTATTTGCCTTGAGCATCCTGGAGGAGTCTTGTGGCATTCAGCAGAGCTGGTGCCTAAGCTTCATTGCCTCATCCTCATTAGGACACATTTCCACTAGCTACTGTATACGGTGAGCAACTGCCAACAAGAGGAGAGTGGGCATGAGGGAGGGGAGGAGAAGGAAGAAAAAGAAACGTCCTTCCTATCCAGGGCCTCTGTGAATAATTTGACTAGATTATTAGTAATCTCTAATTCACATTTTCCTAAAATTCCCATATCTTACCTTCTCTCTGCAAAAATAAAACCCACTACAAAGTAAATGCATCAAATCAAATGTACAAATCAAAGCATCACCCTTTGCATGAAAACACTAACTAATTGTCAGTGGACCAGACAAAGGTTCATTGCAAAGTGATCATCCAAAATGTATCTGGCTCCCTAATAATGGAGACCACTTGTTATAATGTGTTCAGTCTACGAGCATAATTTTAAATATCCATTTCTTTCTGAAATATTACCTTTGTATTTCTTCTTGCTACAGATCCGATCTAACCCTCTTAGCATTTCCCGCACACTGTTTTTTTTTGAAGGATCTGAGCATCTGTGGTGCTTTGATTTCGTATTCTACTATTTCAACTTGTTCAGTGCTCAGATGACAAGAAAAGGGGTCAGCCCAGGGAAATGTGGGATCCTGCAGCATCCCTCAATTCATTTTCTAAAACCTGCACTTGTTATGATGATAAAGATAGAAGTTAACTTTATTTGTCACATGTATATCGAAACTTTGAAACAAACAGGTGTCTCCCTCCGCCCCCACTTACAAAGGCAGAGCGATCCTATGAAACCTTTCTTAAGCCGAAATGGCGTAAAGAGAGGAACCATTATGGGGAAAAGTTTTGGAAAAAGCGAAAATCCTCTTTGTAATGCGAAAGCAGGTTACTAATGTAGGTCTTTTGTAAAAGCAAAGTGACATAAAGCGAACATTCATAAAGCGGGGGATGCCTGTATAGTGAAATGCATAGTTTGCATCGAAGATGTGCTAGACAGCCCGCAAGTGTCACTGTGCTTCTGATGCCAAGGTAGCAAACCCACAACTTAGTAACTCATCCTATACATCTATTAGAATGCTCAAAATAAATTTATTATCAAAGTGCATATATATCACTATATATGTACTAACCGGAGATTCATTTTCTTGTAGGCATTCACAGTAAAACAAAGAATTACAATAGAATCAATAAAAAATACACAGAAAGAGTGACAAACAATTAATGTCAAAGGAAATCAAACTGTGCATATGAAAAATAGTAATAAATAAGTAAATAAATAATACTGAAAACTTAAGTTGTGGAGTCCTTGAAAATGAGTCCATAGGTTGAAATCTGTTCCGTGTTGAAGTGAGTGAAGTTATCTATGCTAGTTCAGGAGCTTGAAGGTTGAAGGGTCATAATTGTTACTGACCCTGGTGGTGTGGGACCTAAGGGTCGTGTACCTCCTTCCCGATGGCAGTAGTGAGAAGAGACATGGCCTGGATGGTGGGGGCCCATGATGACTGATGCTGCTTTCTTATGGCAGTGCTCCTTGTAGGTGTGCTCAATGGTAGGGAGGGCTTTAGCTGTGAAGGAGCAGGCTGAATCCATTAATTTTGGTAGGGTTTTCTATTCTTGGGCATTGGTGTTTCCATAACAGGCTGTGATGCAACCAGTCAGCATATAGTTTGAAACTATAAGTTTCAGATGAAATGCTGAACCTTTGCAAACTTCTAAGAAAGAAGTGCTGCCATGCCTTCAATGCAATGGCACTTACTCCAGAACAGATCCTCTGAAATGATAACACCAAGGAATTTAAAGTTATTGACCCTCTCTACCTTCAACCCCTGATGACAACTGGCTCATGGATCTTCGACTTCCTCCTCCTATAATCAATAATTAGCTGTTTGGTTTTGCTGATGCCGAGTGAGAGCTTTGTTGTTGTTCAGATTCGACCAGCTTTCCTCTCTCCTTCTGCCATCGCTCCGAATGCAGAAAAAATCCACAAACTTCTTATAGACAGTAGTTGGAATTGAACCCCAACCTTATAACTAACATTTTAAAGCATTGTGCTAATCATTATGCTATCATACTCTACGTAATCTGGAGGTAGTAGAATTGTAGAGTTAATATTAGTGGAAGAACAGTGGGAACAGAGGAGATGTGAAATTGTCTTTTTTTAGACTTTCATGGAAAGTAGATGTCACTGGTTCCCATCTCTAATTCAGAATCAGAATGTTTCTTTTTAATCACTGTTTTACTTGACATGAAGGTACAAAACCATAAAATTATTATTAATTGCACAATAACCTTTGAAAAAAAGAAATAATGAGGCTGCATTCATGAGTTCACAGACTATTCAAAAATCTGATGGTGGAGGGAAAGAAGACGTCCCTAAAACACTAAGATTCTTTAGGCTACCATACCCCTCCTTGATGGTAGTAGCAAGAAGATGGCATGTACCAGATGGTGAGGAGCCCTAAATGGATGCCTTGAGTCACTGCCTCTTGAAAATGTCTTCAAAGATGGGGGACAATTGTATCTGCAATGAAGCTGGTTTAGTTGACAACTCTCAGCAGCCTCTTGCAACCTTGTGCTTTGGAGCCTCCAGTCAATCAGTATGCTCACCACTGCATATCTCCAGAAAAGTCCATGGTGGGATATCAAATCTCCTCAAACTTGTAACTAAGAAGAGTCACCGGCGTGCTTCTTCATGATTGCATCAATGTATTGGGCCTAGGACAGTTCCTGGGAGATGTTGATGCTCACGCTTTCCACCAGTGAAGACTGGTGTGTGTTCTTCCGACTTCCCCTCCTGGAAGTCCACAATCAATCCCTTGCTCTTGCTAACATTTAGTGCAAGCTTGCTGTTGTGACACCACTCAACCAGCCAATCTATCTCACTCTGTTTCACTCCTGTGCAATTCACCAAGAGCAGTGGTGTCATCAACAAATTTATAAATGGTCTTTAGTCTGTGCTTGGCAATGCAGTCACGAATGTGGAGAGAGTAGAGCAGTGGGCTAAGCACACATCTCTGAGGTGCTCCTGTGTTGATTGTGAGAATATGTTATCACTGATCCATACTGCCTGCAGTCTCCCAAGGGAGAAGTCAAAGTTAAATTCCAGAGGGAGGTACAGAGGCCCAAGTTTAGAAAATTGATGACAAATAGTGAGGGGTTGATAGTATTGACACTGATCTGTAATCAATAAACTGCAGTTGTTCCTCACCTTCTTCTAGGATTCTGAATCACTTGTCCCGAACGCTAGAGAAGGTCTCAGCAGACTGTAAATCTCTTGGGTCATCGGGAGCTTCTGGTTTGAAAAAAAAAATTGGTATGTTCTTGAAGATGCACACTCATCCACATAGATGTGGATGAAATTGGTAACAGCTGTTGCATACTCATGAAGGTGAATCCTGAATATGGTTCAGTTCATCAATTCAAAACTGCCTTGTAAATGCTCCTCAGCCTCCTTTTTAACATTGGTGGTCCTCACCACTGGTGCTGCAGTGCCAATACACCAAGAGTCGAAGTACAGCTAGATGATTGAATGCACCAAGGAGCACATGGGGGATGACGTGACAAGTGTTCTTTATAGTTACGTAACTGTGATTGAGTTTGTTGGCAGGTTTGGTTCCACCAGTGACCTGCTGGTGCCATTTGTCAGAAACCTCTACAAACCAGCCTGGATGAAATCACCCACAAAGACGGAGAAGACATCACAGTGCAGTGTCTCTTGACTACTGATCACGTTGCTCAGCTACTGCAGTGTCAGCTTGATGTTTGTCTGGATGGAATGTACACCGTTACCAGGATGACAGTGGAGGACTCCCTCAGCAGATAGAACAGATGATACTTGACTGTCAGATGTTCCAGTTGCCTGCACGATCAGTAGTTTGACTTTTCAAAAGGCGGTTAAAGGCCAACGGCTTTAGTGGTTCTGAAGTTAGACTGGCAAAGGATGCCTGACATGCTTCGGACAAGCAAATTTAGGAGCCGTTGGGTTTTAACATCAATCCAGCAGTTTTACAGCCTATATTACTAATATTACTAGTATTGATTTATTCAATTACTTGACTGTAAACTCAGCAGCTGGAGAAGAGATGTCTTTGGATCATTCTGCTGGATCAGGATCAGAATCAGAAACTGAACCAGATTCATTATCACTGACAAACCCAGTGGTCAATTTATTAGGTACACCTGTACTTCTGCTCATTGATGCAAATATCTAATCAGCCAATCATGTGGCATCAACTCAGTGCACAAAAGCATGTAGACATGGTCAAGAGGTTCAGTTGTTGTTCAGACCAAACATCAGAGTGGGAAGAAAATATGTTCTCAGTGTCTTTGACTGTGGATTGATTTCAGGTGCCAGATGGGGTGGTTTGAGTATCTCAGAATCTGGTGATCGTCTGGGATTTTCACACACAACAGTCTCTAGAGTTTACAGAGAATGGTGCAAGAAACAAAAAGCATTCAGTGAGCAGCAGTTCTGTAGGCAAAAACACCTTGTTAACGAGAGAGGTCAGAGGAGAATGGCCAGACTGGTTCAAGCTAACAGGAAGGTGACAGTAACTCAGATAACCACAGTGGTGTCTAGAAGAGCATCTCTGAATGCACAACACCTCAAACCTTGAAGCAGATTTGCTTTAGCAGAAGAAGACCACAAACATACACACTGTGGCCTCTTTATTAGGTACCTAATAAAGTGGCCACAGAGTGGTTGTTGTGAAATTTATTGCTTTCAGGCAGTATAATGCAAGGTATAAACAGATACAGAAAGTTACAATAAAAATAGTACAAAAGTAGAATATTAATTCAGTAAGGATAAGGACCAAGATCATAACCAGTTTGTGGGGTGACTGATTGAAATATCATAATTTGGTTCCCAACCCATCATCCTTCTACTAGAAGGCCATTATGTTGGGCAATGCATTCTCATGCTCGATTACAGCTTAGCAATCTAACCTTGTGACATTCCTTCTTATTGTGTTATACTGTCAAAACCGTTTACCACAAAAAGTCGATGCATCTCTCTTTTCTACATTTCAGTTTGATAAGCTATCCTACAATGAAGCAGCACAACTCACTCCTCAAAATGTCAAGATGCTCTATGTTCATGGAAGCAACCTACGATGTGTAGCCCTTCAGCAGCTTAGTTATCTCTGCTTTCAAATCCATTCATCAAAGTGCCACAATACCGCCCGGGGAAGCCAATGTTGTAAATTAGATCCACTGCATAATAAAACAAAATCTAACTACTTTTCAGTTAGGTTTGCAACACTTTGGACTATTGTGAAAATATTTAAGGAGTTCCACTTAAAAAGTTGGAGAAATTTAAGTAAATCTGGCTAAAGTTTTAACGAATTAATGAAACACATTCCATCCAGCATCCTATCGGTTATTTTGGGTTGATGGTCTATTTGTGTTTTCTTCTATTTGTCTCCATTGGACTGCTAATTAGACCCAAGAGTCTGGTATTTCTTTTTGTAGGCTGGTATCTGACTGGAAACAAGGTAGCAGTGGTGACACAAGTGAGTGGTTATGGCTCAAGTGCAGTGGCAGAGACACAGAAGAGGATGAACAGTTCAGAGACTTTTAATAAGAACTGTAAAAATACCACCACGATAAAACACTAATTGGCTGGAACGTGCATGCTCATGAGCATGATCGCCGAACCCATTCTGCTGCCCGCCTATCAGGGAATACTGATGCAATGACAGAGTCCGTGGTTGTGACAATTAGACCAGAACTAATTTCATTTAGGGCCCTTATAAATATTGACTGTTACTTCAATGTACAGAGCTCTTACTCAGAAAAAAAAATGAGTGGCTAATTTAAATTCTGTGCCCGTTTTGAATCCAATGGCCTGAGCCAGGCAGACTGTACTAAAAACGCTTCAAATTTTCTGTAGGTACAAGACAACCAGACTGAGCAGAGCCTGAGATATGGGTGCTCCCTTTGGGGAGCATGGCAATGTGGATTATAGGTAAATGGCAGGGCAATTGATCTGTCCTCAGTGTTACTGCCTCTCTGCTGGCAGAGGAGAATCAAGAAGCCACTTGCTGGATAGCCCCCGTGGTTCTGTTTGCTCTTTGTAACAAAGCTATTTAAAGCATCGAATTGCTTCTCTATTCTTTCCTTTAATGATTGGCAGAGAAGTATTATCAGCTTCTGACACTCACCAGTGCTTTTCATTCCCCTATTTCAATGATGTGTATTCAGTTCATCCTCTATCATTGTGGTGGAAGAGTGTAATGAATGACTGTTATGTGTTTATTTGTATGTAGGCTGTTAATATACTTGCAGCAGATAGCACGGTCATGGATATATTGTCCTGCTGACACAGACACTGAAATAATGACCTCAGCGATTATCTGATAGCTCCTCTAAAGACTACAAATGTGGTTTATGTTTTAATGAAATATGTGGCCATAGAATATAGGCTTGTTTTTTAATCTCCTGCAAGCTTGGTTAGGAGCATTATGAGCAAGAAGGCATTCATACTAAAGACGTACTCATACAAGACAGAAACAGGACCATATCTGTGTTGACCATCAAGCACTCTTTTACACCAGTCCCAGGTTATTAAAAAAAGAAGCAGAGGCAGACGAAGAATGAGAATGATAGATGGATTAACATCACGGTTAGAAACAGGGGAGGCAACAACTACAATTCGGAGGGTCAGAGACCATGATGATTGGAGAGACATGATCACCCACGTCGAATGGCAAGGCACCTGAACATTATAGCTTTCCATTAACTACATCCATCTTCCATATTCTACTGATCATGAACAAGGTAGTGGTTATTAACAGTTGATAGATAAGTTCCTGGGGCTGGGTGGCCCTTATTTGGGGACTGAGTATAAAAGCCGAGAGGTAATGTGCTGTATTGTTCTATGTTCTATATTTGAGGTGGGGGGTTATATGGGAGGCAGGGTTTAAGGGTTGGCACAACATTGTAGGCCATAGGGCCTGTACTGTGCTGTGTTGTTCTATGTTCTATGTTCTATGTAATGTTGCAGTTCTGTAAAACCATTGTTAGACCACACTCGGATATTGTGCTGGGGTCTGATTGCTTCATTACAGGAAAGATTCAGATGCCTTAGAGAATGTGCAGAGGAGATTTACCAGGCTGCTACCTGAAGTAGGGAGAATATCTTATAGGTTGAGTGAGCTAGGGTTTTTTTTTCCTTTCAAGGGAAGGAGGATGAGTGGCAACTTGATAGAGATGTACAAGATGATAAGAGGCACATATCGAGTGGACAGCCACAGACTATTTCCCAGAGTGGAAATGGCTAATATGAGGGGGCATTTTTAAGGTGGTTGAAGATGAGTATAGCAGGCAGAGGTAGGTTTTTTATATATGGTGTATGAAGTACACTGCTAGAGGTGGTGGTGGAGGCAGTTATGTATATTAGGGACATTTAAGAAACTTTTAGATAGGCACATGATGAAAGAAATATGAAGGGCTATGAGGGAGGGAAGGGCTAGATTGATCTTAGAGTAAGTTAATAGGTCATCACGATATTGTGGGCCAAAGGACCTGTACTGTGTTGCATTGTTCCATATTCTTACCCATCAAGTGGATGTTTTTAAGAGGTATTAGATAAACAGACCTCTTGGATGAAACCCACATGGTCGACAGGGAGAACAGACAAGCTGTGTATGGACAGCACTAGAGGTGATGACTGTATCTGGGTTACTGGTGCTATGGGGTCAGCAGATGCACTAGATGTGGCTTTAATGCCGGTGCACAAAGACGATGAATACAGTACCTGAAATGTTTTCCACACATAAAGCTATTGATGCAGGGTGCTTTGATATCTGGAAGACTGAGAATGACAGATTTTTATTAAATAAGGTACCTGCGGAGATGGAGACAAGATAGATATTAAGTGTGAAGCACATGTTAAATGCAATCTGATAATTAATTGGAAGTTTTAAGTGGCTGACTGTCCTACATCTTGATCTGATATATCTGCTTCTTACAGTTTTATATTCAGCTGTGACTCCATGAAGGAAATTTAATGAGAGTGCCTTATACACAATAATGTTTTGCACAGTGAATGAGAAGTCGGGCATGAAAGTTAAATTGCCCCACACAATTTTCTATCTAATAAAATGAATCTAATAAAATCATTTGGGGCACTCTGAATGCCATAAGTGAGTCTCCAATTACATGAAATTTTCATCCAAAGATTTTGCCCTTTGTCAATAGTGTAAAATGGCTGACTGAATAAATGCCAGATTTTCCATTTGCATATTTAATGAGCACCAGAGGTCCATGATCCTACATCACTATATTATTGATATTTATAATTTCCCCTTAACTTGCAAACTGTTACTTTCTTATTTGTGAAATAATCACTTCAGTTGAAATGGCCATGGTTTTACTGTCAGTAGAGAAACATTGCTGTTGAAGAATGCAATATCCATTTATCAATAGTTCTGATGAACAGTCTCAGCACGAAACGTCAACTGTTTATTCCCCTCCATAGATGATGCCTGACCAGCTGAGTTCCTCAAGCATTTTGTGTGTGTTGATCTCTTATCAATATTAATTTCATTCTGTTATCTGCTCCAGTGAAATGATGGCATCCAGAAAAGAGCTGTCACCAGTCAGTCTGAAGAGCTAAAGAATCTTTTATGTCACTCACTCTGAGCTCTCTGTCCTCAGCCTTCAACACAGTTCCAACAGAGCCCACTCTAAGTTTGACAAACAAACTGCAAGTTCTCTTCTGATTGGGGACATTATAGTCCTCTGCACTCAATGTTTGAGTTCACAAATTTTAGATAATTAGCACTTCCTACATTTTTATGTCAAGAGTTCCAGCATTCACACAACATTCACTCACCATTCACTATGGTCATTTAAAATAATTATTCTGCAAACGCAACTTCACCAGACTGTGCTTTTACTTGTGTTATCCAATCATTTATCAAGACTCTTATTCTCTCTTTTACCTCCTTCTCTATGTCTTAAAACTTGTTTTATCTCTTGCATTTTGCTGAATATGCTATTTTATAGTGAAATGATAAGATGTGCTGACATTTTCACTGTTATTCTAATTTCAAGCACAAGGGCAAAATACCACTTTAGGCATTTTTACGACTTAGAACCTTTCTCGGGTGTTCTATATCTGTGCAAAAAATTGGAGTCTCTCATTGTTTCTTTGCAGTCCATGAATTTTGTATGTATTGCATGTTTATTAGATGTACTGTAACATTTTTGGACAACACAATGCTCTGGTAGTTGGCGCTGCTCCTTCTTGGCTCCACAGCCCCTGATCAAAGCCTGACTTTCAGTGCTGTCTATGTGGGGTTTGCATGATGTCCTTCCTCGTAAATGTGCTGGTTTCCCCAATACTTTGGTTACTCCCATGTGACTGAGAAGTGCTGGTTTGTATGTTAATTGACTGCTGAAAATTACTCGTAGAGTAGGTGGGGAGTTGACCAATTGTAGGGTGGGGAGAGTCGATGGGGATTATTTCAGAAAGCCCAATCAAGACTTCCAGAAAAACTACAATGTAAGAGCCATTTTATCATAGTTATACTGGTACTGGTGGGATAATTTCAGAAATCCATGACCTTTGCTTTATTTCTACTTTTTCCTCATAACAGAACTAAAAGTGACCCTTATGGGGTTTTGTGCCACTCTTGTCATTAATTCTAAATTTGATTATAAATAAAGGAACTGTTGATGGCATTTTCACTTCAGCTCTAAAACTTATGCACAATTCCAGTACTGTAGCGGACATGCATGTTAAATTCAGACTCAGGCACTCGGGCTCTTTCCATTATTTTCAATAAAAAACTAGCATGAAGAAATGTGAAGTAGGGGTTTATAGAGCATTTTATGATCTGTTCTAAAGAAATGCAGTTCATTAAACACCTATAATGCCACCTTTACAATTGTAATTTCCAGATACATCAATCACAAGACTGCTATAAATTGGGGCTCATTTTAGTTTTTCAGTTCTGTAATTTCAGGGTAGTAAAATAGATGGATCATACTGACAGCTTCGTCATTCGCTCAATCTGAGATGCCATGCTAGTACAGCTAAAATTGTAAAAATCATGTTCCCCCCCCACCCACCCTCCCCGAATTTGCTTCAGGAACATGGGCATGTCACTTAGCTCTCTGTAGTTTCTGTTCTTGGGATAAAATGTGCATAAATGATACTGAAACATGTTGGAAAATAATTTATGAACTACTATAATCAATTTTACACCTAGTGCAGTATGTAATTCATGTTAAGGTGTGGAATGTTATGAATTAAAAATGTTCACCAATATCAAGGCTGTTATTCTTTTGCATAGAAGACATTTAACATCTTCAAATTAAAATCTGGGACATTATTAGCAAGCCCATCATTCCCAGTTATCTTTGAGAAGGTGACATTGAGGTGCTTTTGAAAAACTGCATGTTCAGGTAGGAGTTTCAGGATTCTGATTCAGCAGTATTCATGGAAATCTGTTTATCTCCATGGATAGTGTCTGCATCAGAGACATGATTTACCAATCTTCATGCTTTCCTTATTCTTCTGTGACAGAGGTCATAGTATGTTGTCAAAAAGCCTATGCATTCTGTAGCCGATACACCTTGCACCTTTGGTGTACTGATGGAAAGGAGGAAAAGCTCAAATTGAAGATGTAGTGATAGAAGTTATAGAGGGTATCTACACTGGCTAGGAAGAAAAAGACACATTCATGCTGTCATGACCGGGATCCTACTTGGAGTCTTGCTAAGATGTAGAACTGGAAGGCAACTGGGTTAAAGCGGATTCTTGACTCTACGCAATTATGAAATTATGAGATGGTATACATGTGATCTTTTCTCTTATTCCACTTCATTCTTACTTGCTCTATTTTGCTTTCTTTCTGTTTCACTCTATTTAAAAACAAAAGTAAGGTAGAATGGAATTGGGTGTAGTTTTCCCTGAATTAAATTCATAACCTTGTAATTTCATGAAACAGGAAAGGAAGTTTTACAACCCATTGTATCTCAGAACAATCCCATTAATCCCATTCCCCATTCATTTCCTTGTAACTTACTGTCTCTCATGTCCACAAACTACCTTCTGATTCTCCAACAACCCAGTTACACATGAGTAGTTTGTAGTATTCAGCTTTGGATGTGTCAGGAAAGCAGAGAACAAAGGGAAGGTCCAAACAGACAGCATCTAACATGAGGTTTAAACCCAGGTTGCAAGAGTTGTGAGACATTAATACCATACATTGCACCTCTCTGTTTCTCATTGGATGTTAGTAGCACCAGGAACTTTTAATACGTATATCAGTTAATACTTGTTTTCCGCTTTTTCATAAGATTTGTCTCTTGACATTATTTTAACCATAGCAAAGGTTTAGCTTGCATTTCTCTTTCTGATTCAAATTTACTATGAAAATCAATATCCTGTGATGCACACAGGAGTTCTACAGCCATCCAGTAGAAAATTAATTGGTGTAGGAATCAGCAAATTCGAACAAAATTTGAATACTGATGACTTTAAAAGGCAAAGTACACATTGAAATTGATTTTTTATGCAGTGGTTGAGTTGAGAGCACTTGTCACTCATCAGGATAAAAGTTAACTATTATGATCTATTAAACACTTTGAAATGGATTGTTTATCTTCAAACGTTATTCCACCCTCAGACTTCCCAAGTTCAGCCATGGTTCCAGATAATCCTGGAATGGAAGCCCTAGTGCATCCTACATCTGCTCCATCAGCATTTTCTGGTCCAATGCTCCTGCTGCTTTTAACTTTATTGGTGGTAGAGGTCATGGGTTTGGGTGGTATATTCTTTGCAGAGCACTTTATAGATGCTGCGCACATGGCCAAGGTGTGTGGTGTTGGAGGGGTAAGTATTTAGGATGGTGCATCAAATGGACAGTGTTGACCTTGATTGTATCAAGCTTCTTGAGAGCTCTCAGAGCTTTAGTTATCCAGACGTATGGAGAGTACTCCTCAAATTCACATTTGTGTACCTGTAGATGGTGGAAAGGCTTTGAGATATGCATCACTTGCTTCAGAATATTCAGCCCACACACCTATAGAGGTCTTGCCAAATCTTCACAAACTTCTTAGAAAGTAGAGGTGCTGCCATGCTTTTTTTTTGTAAAAACATTTACGTACTAGACCCAGGTCAGATCCTCTGAAGTGATAACACTGTGGAATATGAAGTTGCTGATCCTCTCCACCTCTGATCCCCCAGTAAGGACTGGTTCACAGACCTCCTTCTCCTGAAGTCAATAATCATCGCCTTGGGCTTGCTGACATTGACTGAGAGGTTGTTGTTGTGGCAGCACTCAGCCAGATTTTCGATCTCCCTCCTATATGCTGATTCATCTCCGCTCTTAACCCGACCAATGACAGTGGTGTTGTCAGCAAACTTAAATATGGCATTAGAGTTTAGCCATGGAATCATAAGTGTAAAGTAAGTAGAGCAGGGGGTTAAGGACACAGCCTTGTACTGAGGGAGATTGTGGAGGAGATGTCACTGCCAATCTGAACTGTCTAGGGTCTACAAGTGAGGATATCGAGCATCCAGTTGCACAAGGAGATATTGAGGCCTAGGACTTGATTAGTTTTGAGGGGATGAGAGTATTGAACGCTGAGCTGTAGTCAATGAAGGGCATCCACTTTCTCTCCATAAAGAGGCTCATTCCATGAACAGTAACTCGGTCATGGCTGTTAATATAATCTGAAATCATGCACTACATTCCCCTGCCCTGCTCTGATCGTTCTGGTGGCTTCTGACCATTCATGTAGAAAAAAATATCTTAACTGTTCCTAGGTACTTCAGTTCATTGGAGACATTTAAGAATAAACTGCATTTAATTATATGCATAAGAAAAAATAATAAGTTCAGTTAAAGTACAGTTAACTAACCCAGATTAAAAACAAAATTGAGAGTAAAATAAATGTAAGAGGTACAGTAATGACACAGTGGTGAAGTCACTACACTAGTAATATAATGGAGCTGAATTAATAATCCAAGCAATTTCCATCACAACAGATGTGAAATTTTGTTAATAAACTGGATTTCAAATCACATTATTTAATTAATAGCATACACAAAAATCCTCCATCTGCTTGAGTATGAGGACCCAGAAGCTTGCATCATTGACTCCAGGAACTTAAGAAGCCAGGCAGCATCTATGGAAAAGAGTAAACTGTCAACATTTCTGGCTGAGACCCTTCATCAGGACCGAAAGGGTCTTGGCCTAAAACATTGACTGTTTACTCTTTTCCATCAATGCTGCCTGGCCTGTTGAGTTCCTTCAGCATTTTGTGTGGATTGCCAGCATCTGCAAACTTTCTTGTGTTTGTCATCGACTGCAAATCCCACTCATGGCATAAGGTTAAATGGGCAAGAAAACTTCCAACAGACTGAGATCCCTTTCCTTCCTCATCTTGTTATTCAATCTTCTTCTGTGTTGAAAAATACTCAGAAGAATTGTTGAGAAAACAAGAATGCAGACTATTGTGAATGGGGAAGATCTCAATGTACGCTCCCACCTACGAATGAACACTACTGGACTTAAATCCAAAAGTAGGTAGGTCTGCGACAGGTATTAATCACAGAAGTGACAAACCTACTTGACCTTATTCTTACTGATAATTTGTGGCACGTTCAATAAGAATTACATTACATTGGTAGATCAGCTACTGCACAGTTCTAATGAGGAAAGACCCATCTCCTCAGTGAGAACACCCTCAATCAAGTTGTGTGGCAGTCGAATTATGCTAAATGGGATGAAGAGAATGGCTTTGGCAACTCAGTAGTGCTCCACCACAAATTGTAACTTATGGTTCAACATTTCCCTTTTTTTACGGTTACAATTGAGCCATCTGTCTCAATAAGGCATACTAGAGGAGACAAAAACAAGCAGCAGCTACAAGAGCCAACCCAGTCAAGATACCTGGTAACAGCAGACAATTGAAGTAACAAGCAATGCTACAATGAATGGATCAAATTAACATTCAAAAGTCCTATCGCTATTCTATGAGCTGAAATGTTAACTCTGTTTTCTTTCCCACATCTTTGCTGAGTTTTTCCAGTTTTTTTTGTGCTTTTATTTCAGATTTCCAGCATCTGAAATTTTTTTTTAAATTTCCAGTTTCAAAGTCTGCAATGGAATTACCAACTAGATGTAAGCCTTCGTCAACAATCTGGTGGGTTATCATCAACAAGAAACTTGTCTGGTCCAGCCAAGTAAATTCTGTGGTTACTAGAGAAAGACCGAGGGCTGAATATTCTAAAGTAAATGATGGATACCCCTAAGCCTTTCCACTATTTTTGCACAGTATGTGCAAGACTGGTTGTTGTCTGTCCGGTTGGGTGCAGTCTTTCATTGATTCTATTGTGTTTCTTGTATTTACCGTGATTGACAGCAAGGAATTGAATCTCAGGGCTATATCTGGAGTCATGTATGTACTTTGATAATAAATCATCTTTGAACTTTGAAACGAGATTTGAGGCACAGCTTGTCTTTTGTTCAATTCAGACTGCTATTTACTTCTAAGAGTCAATTAAATTTTTATTATAGAGTGGAAAACTAGGATTTCTCAAACACGAAATGAATTTATTAAGGCCACAGAAGATGTTCAGTGCATCATTGAAACTCACTATGAAATGGTTCAAAGAGGTAACTTCTTCAAAGTACCTATAGTACAAAGAACACAAAGATTGAAGTCCATGCAGACTTAGTGCTTCCACCTATGATGGCTGCGTAGAAGAACAGTAACAACATCTTCTGGATTAGATCACTTGAAAAGCATCTGAGCTGGCTCAACATCTAAAGTCTACAGTGAACTTTACCCTCCTTGAAGAAACACAGTATCTCCAATGCTTTTTAGGAACCTTTGGCTCTTGATTGTTTAAGGGAAAGATGAGCATTTAGATCATTCTGAAATATCTATAGAAAGCACAACAAGACATTTGAAATATATCATGAATGTAGTCTCCATAAAATGCACCAAGTTCACAGAATGGATAGAAGCCACTGAATTCTCTTCAACTAATATCTCCCATTAAAATGCCACAGTAACACTCATTAGATTGTTTGGCAGGAAGTGTGGCTTTCATATACACCAGACTCCCAAGAAAAGAAACTGTGTTCTAATCTCTAACATAGGAAGAGACTCCCAGACTGACAGGAAAGGCAGTTCAAGGATTACACAAAACTTCCTTGAAGAAACCCAGTATATCCAATCTTTGGCTCTTGATTGTTCAAGGCAAGGATTTGGTATGGTATTGAGAAACTCAAGTTCTTGCATTGGAAACTCACCTTTATCATACATTAAATGTCACATGACATGCACAAATTGCATAATGTCTGAGGAAATGTCAGGAGGCTTCAAAAGCAGAGCAGCAGAGATTATTCAGCGATGAACGATAACTTTAATAATAGACAATGAAATAACAGGCCATAAAATGAGAGAGCATAGATACTAAACACCACACGCAACAAGATAACAACTGGCTGAGGCTTGCTGATTTGAAGAGTGAACAAGGATGGTGGGTTAGAGCTGGGTTTAAGTAGGCTGCAGTGATGAGTTGGAAATGAGTGGCAGACGAGACTTGGTGTTAGCTAGTGGAGATTTGGAGGAGCCTATATGTACAGGCAGATTGTCCTCATTGTCCCAGGACAATCTAGATGGGTCTGGTAGAACTTGATGAGTGACGGATCCAAGATGCAACTGGAAGGCAGGCAAGATCTCTCCTCCAGGCTGTACCTTTTCCATTTGGTTAGGTAGTGCACATCTGTCCACAATGATGTGAGTTCATCGACTGGTGAACTGTGTACACTGGATCACATTTCACCATCCTAGTTTCTGGAGGTGCAGGCTCAGGTGGACTGAGGCAGGACACATGGAAGGTAGGTGTGATCCTGAGGTTCAGTGGCAGCTGAAGACTGTAAGAAACTGGATTGATGCGATGGGTAATCTTGAAGGGACTAATGGAATGGGGTGAAAGCTTATGTGAGTCGATGTGCAAGGGCAGGTCGGGGGTCGGGGGCAGCTAGATGGTCCCCAGGCTGGTGTAGTCTGGTTGAGTGGCAATGGCTGTTAGCCTGGTGGCAGCAGGTGTGGTTCTCAAATAATGGGGCCCTCTGTGCCCTCTTCCAAGCATTCTGGCATGGGTGAACAAGGGCCCTGGTGGGTGAGACATCCACCATTGGCTCCTCCACAGGAAACAATGGGGGTTGGTAGCCATGAAGCTCTTCAAAGGGTGGCATACCTGTAGTAGAGGAGGTGTGTCAACTGTGGGAAAGCTTAGCCCAGAGCAGATACCTTTTCACATGTGGAAGGGTTGGATGCCACGAAGCATCACAATCTTCTCTACATGCTGATTGGCTCTTTCTGACTGTCCATTGGTCTGTAGATGATAGCCAGAGGACAAACTCTCTGGGGTGCATAGGAGGCTCACCAGAAATGTAAGATGAATTGTAGGCCGTGGTCTGACACAATGTCCTGAGGGAAGCCACAGAGGGGAACTACATGTTGGAGAACCAGGTCTGCTGTCTCAGCAGCTTCAGGAAGCCAAAGAAGTGGCTGCCTTAGAGAACCAGTCCTCCAATGTCATGATATGAATGTTGGAAACCCATAATAAAATCCATGACGATGTGGGATCATGGGTGTTGAGGGATTGGTTGGGCCCACAGGCACCCAGAGGAACACTGGTTAGAGTAATTGGATTGGGCATGTTGAGCACCGGCAGTGATATCATCAGTGATCAATGTGGGTCTCCAAAACCAATGTTGTAGAAAGTTTGTCATGTGCCTGGATGGCTGGAAAGGGGTGAACTGTGGGCCCGCTGGAGTGCCTCAAGAGCAGACAGCCACTGGCACGTACATACAGTTGTCAGGTGTTTCAGCCAGAGCTGAAATGTGCTGTAGAGCCTAGCGGATCTGGTTCTCAAGATCCCAGATGATCTGGGTGAGGATCTGTAAGGAGGGAGTGTTGATCACTATCAAACAGTAGTAAATCAAAACAACTGGACTCGCTGTGTTGTCTAGAAGACGTTTCACCACTCATCCATGAGGTTTCTTCAGTTCTGATCCATGGTGGGTAGTTTTCCGGCTTATAAACTCTGTGAGTTGTTTAAAGGGATAGCAATCACATGAGAGTCATTAAGAGTCATAGAAAGGTTAAAGGAGCCATCTTTGTCAAACTGGAAAACCCATGCCTGAACCGGGGGAGGTGGGATACGACACCACCTATCAGCTACTTACAGTGTACTCCTAACATCTCTACACGGCATCTCCACAACAGTTCACAGCTCCATTCATGTAAAGATATGACTAATGACCCTCTCATTACCTCTACAACTCTTAACGACCCTCATGTGATTGCTATACCTTTAAACAGCACACACAGAGTTTATAAACTGGAAAACTACCCACCATGGATCAGAACTGAAGAAACCTCATGGATGAGTGGTGAAATGTCTTCTAGACAACCCAGTAAGTCGAGTTGCCTTGATTTACTACTGCTTGATATACAATGACCTAGATGACTGAGAACCTTCATAGACATAGTGTTGATCACTGTTTCAGCTGGGTTGAACTGTTGTGACAGGCCTCAGTGGAGCTGGATCAGAAGGAGACGGTGAAGTTGAATTGTTTGGATAAGAGAGCCCAACGAGCCTGATGTGGATTAAGTTTGCCGGCCTTTTGTATGGATAAGAGGTTCTGGTGGTCGGTCCAGATCAGGAAAGGCTCGATGTTTCTCATCAGTCAATGTCTCCAAGACCCATTTAATGGTGAGCAACTCCCTGCCGGCTACTCCATAACGGTGCTGTGTAGAGTTGAAAATGTACAAGAGGGTGTCTTCCTGTCTGGTCCTCATTGGGAGAGGATGCCCTGGCACCCATATCAGATGTGTCTGCCTCTACCACAACAGGTCCAGAGGAGTTTGGATGATGGAGAATAGGAGCAGTGGTGAAGTTCCTTGAAAGTGTGTTCTGTGGCAGCAGACCAGGTTATCCATGAGGAAGGTGATTTGGTGAGAGGGGTGAGAAGAGGAGCTCTTTGGCGGTAGTTCCTGATGAACAGGCAGTAGAATCACCGTAGCTGTTTGAGGGAGCGAGGTCAAAGCCATTTAATGATAGCTCTCACTTTGTCTGTGCCAATGGTTACACCTTGAGGTGAAAGGACATAACCCAGGAAGGAAATCAACGGCATTTATGTAACTGGCAGTACAGTTGGTTTTTGAGGAGGTACTGAAGGACAGAATGGACGTGACAGCCGTGGTGCTGAGAGTCCTCGGGAAAGATGGGGATATTGTCGACATAGACAAAAACACACCTGTGTACCATGCCTTGGATAATCTCTTTAACGAAGGCTTGGCACATGGCTGCACTGTTGGAAAGTTATCGAGTATTCAAGGTGGCCAGTGGAAGTTATGAATACCTGGTGGAAGCTGATCAGCTTGTATGTGCTCTGTCAACTGAGTTTGATGAAGAGTATTTCCACCGTCTCTGTGGATTTACGGGGTGAAGTCAACTGAGGATGCAGGCTGGTGGTCCAGCAGGTGGGTCCACCAGCGAACCAGGTGACTAGGTGAAGTGAAGCTCATGGGTGGACACCCAGGGGAAACGTAAGATGAGAGAGTGTGTTGGGTGAGTCGATAAGGAGGAAGAGGATGGAGTTGCAGTGCTCCCTGATGCTCAAATACCCAGGCTGGGTGTGCGCAATCACCACCTCAGACCCCCCAAGGGATATCTGTTAATGGCCGTGATGCACAGTGGGTGAGAGATACGCTTGGTAGGGAGTCCAAACTGCGTACAAAGAATCCGATCCAGAAAGCTGCCTGCTGTGCTAGAATCCACCAGAGCCTCGTGAGCTTAGAGACGTCAGGCTGTGGAGGAGGACAGAGAGAGTGGTGCTGGAATGAGTGACCAGGAGGAGCTTACTAGGTAGAAGGCCCCTCATCTCTATTTTGTGGTGCCATGTTCCCAGACGCAGTGAGCATTTGATGCGAGAGTGATTAGCTGCTCCACAGTAAGCAAACAATTTGTTTCAGAATGCTCACACTCCTGGCAGGGGGGTGGGTGTTAAGGAAGCTTTCCCTCCCAGCATGGGTTTTGGAGGCATTGCTGATGAGGTCCCACAGTCTTAAATGGTTCTGGGAATGGAACTGATGATCTGCAGGGTGAGAATGATGAGGCTTTCAAGGTCAGTAGGCATTTCCTGGGTAGACAGCTTGCTTTTTAAGCTCTCTGAGAGGCCATGATCGCAACAGGCCCGATGCACTCCACCGTGAGGGTCCTGAATTCCACGGTGTAATCCCGCACCAAGCATGAACCTCGACGCAGAAAAGTATCTGATTCCCTTTCTCCCTACATCTTCCCAGATGGTCAAAAACCGAGTGCATCTCAGCAGCGAATTCCTCATATTTATTGCAGACGGGGTTTTATTATCCCGGTTAGTGACCGCCCAGTCAGGTGGGATGATGAAGGCAAACTTGGATCAGTCCGTAGATTACAGGGATGGCTGGACCTCGAAGTGCAAGAGACTCTGGTACAGGAAGTTGTGGTATTGGGTTGGGGATCGGGGAAGGGTTCGGGCACCTGAATCTGGGGCTCAGAGGGAGGAAGTTGCTTTGCACGGCGTTGCTGTGTCGAGACAGATATTTGCAATAGAGTGGCAAGCAGATGGTCAGTGGTTTCCTGCTGCTTCTGGATCATGTTCTCAGGTCGACGGATGACTTCCTTTAGGTGAGCAAACTCTGCTGGGTCAATCATTGGTTCACTCCTCCCATCAGGAAATCTGGAGGAGGCTTGACTCGAATACAGAGCAGCAGAGATGATTCAGCAATGAATGATAAATTTAATAATAGACCGGAAAAATAACTGGCCAAGAGGGGCCACTAAATGAAAGGAGACATACATGAAACACCACAGGCAACAAGATAACTCAAGGCTAGGAGCAACTGGCTGGTTCTATGAGTGAACAAGGACGGTGGATGAGAGCTGGATTTAAATAACCTGCAGGTGATGAGTTGGAAAGAAGTGGTGGGTGACTCGTGTTAGTTAGTTTAGGTGGAGACTGGGAGGATCATGCATGTGCAGGTCTGACAGAACCCATCCAATTTCCCACCTGTGGAAGAATCTGTGTTTTTCCACTTTGTCCATATCAGCCACCATACAACCTGCAAAACATGCATGGACGCAAGTCCTTTATTATGCTAAAGAACAGCTTTGGAAGAAGCACATTCCAGACAATAGCCACTCTCTGTGTGTAAAAAAAAATCTGAAATGTAAATCTCATTTAAACTTTCCCCTTCTAACATTAAAGCAATGATCTCTATTATTTGATACTTCCAATCTCGGGAAAAAGACTCTAACTATTGCTACCATCTAGGCTTTTCATTATTTTTATAGTTTGATTATGTTCCCCCTCAGCCATCGATGCTCCAAAGAAAACAATCCAAGTTTGTCCATCTTTCCCTTATGACTAATTCTCACTAATCCAGGCAAATTCCCAGTGATCCTTTTCTGTATTCTCTCCAAAGCCTCCACATCCTTCTTGTATTCTTGTAATGTGGTGACCAGAACTATACATAATAATCCAAATGTGACCAAAGCGCATATATTATATTGAGAATATACTACACTACACTGACCATTTACGGCTATTCTGCCAAGGATTAGTGCAACTCCAGTACGTAGCCTTGCACATCACAATATGACAGCTTTCTGAACCTAAATATGGACTTGTCCTTTCAGTGGGAAACCAGCAGATTTCTGGCAGCGTTCATTTTTAGCCAAGTGATGGGCTTCCAGCCGAATTTGATATTTCTTTCAATGTGCTTCCTTGACAATAGTTCACAGAGCACAGAATGCCATCTTACAGAATAGTTTGGGATGAACCTTGACAGTAGTTTCACTCAGTCTTCAACTCTTCTCTTTTGATCTATTTGGAAATTTCAGATTTTTCCCCGGAAGTTTGTCAAAAGATATATCATGAATAAAATTCCTTCGAATATCAAAAAGGATTCAGGAACAATAGGCATAAATGATAACCAGAACAGAACTGTCTATGGTCATATTGGATTCTTAAAGCTTTTTTTGTCAGGCAGCTGTGCTTTTAAATGAATTCTGAAGATTCGGTGAACTGAAAATGCTATGCTCCATTTGTGTTTTTTTTTCTTACTGTCCAGTTGTGCAGAATATCAATGAACAACATTATATCATTTCAAGTTTTATGTCGTAAATGTTTCAAGGAATAGTTTTCTGATCAGTATTAATTAATGAGGTACTTTCACCATAGCCCAAAATTTCCTTTGATAAGTTGTGTACTGTCTAGTGTTTATGTACAGTGTGTATTCATTGTATGCAATAGAAAAATGTTAAAGCAAAGGTTGCATTAGGGTTTAATTCAACGTTCTGCCAATCAATATATAATTTATGAGACACTTTAATGTCCTTGCCAGCTTCACCTCCAGTCAGAAACATCCACTGTCACTAGAATGTCCTCTAGTTGTCCTGTATCAGTACCCAGATAGCTCATTCATTATCTAACCTACTTAAATCACTCTAGTAACTCCATCTGTGTTGATGCATAGAAGTTAGAGGGTGAAAGACAGTGTGAAAGATTTTCTGTTGGCAGGCCTGAATGTTGATGTTCCAGCTTTCAAATCTATTTCCCTATTGGCAGTAATTTTATAAATATATTCTATCCTTGTGTCTTGAGAAAGTAACCATAATTCTTGATCCACCCTATCTCTTATACTTTGCTCATTTAAGACCATAAGATCATAAGATGGAGGAGAAGAATTAGGCCATTTTGCGCATCATATCTGCTCCGCCATTTCATCATGGCTGATCCATTTTCCCTCTCAGCTCCAATCTCATCTTCTCCCTGTAACCTTTCTTGCCCCAACCATACAAGAATCTATCAACCTTTGCATTAAATATACCCAATGACTTGGCCTCCACAGCCACCTGTGACAACAAATTCCACAGATTCATCACGCTCTGGCTAAAGAAATTCCTCCTCATCTCCATTCTAAAAGGATACCCTCTATTCTGAGGCTGTGTCCTTTGGTTTTAGACTCACTAATCGCAGGAAATTTCCTCTCCACCTCCACTTTGTCAAGGCCTTTCAACATTTGATAGATTTCAATGAGATTAGCCTCATTCTTCTGAATTCCATTGAATACAATCCCAGACCCATCAGACACTTCTCATGTGATAAGCCTTTCAATCCCAGAATTATTTTTGTGAACTTTCTTTGAACACTCCCCAATGCCAGCACATCTTTTCTTAGATAAGAGGCCCAAAACTGCTCACAATACTCCAAGTGAGGCCTCATCAGTGCTTTATAAAGCCTCAGCATTACATTGTGCTTGTATATTCCAGTTCTCTCAAAATGAATGATAACACTGTATTTGTCTTCCTCACCAGCGACTCAATCTGTAAATTTCCCTTTATGGAATCTTGCACAAGGACAATGAAGTCCCTTTGCATGGCAGATTTTTGAATTTTCTCTCCATTTGGAAAATAGTCTAGCGTTTTATTTCTTCTACCAAAGTGCATGACTATACACTTATCGACACTGCATTCCCTCTGCCACTTCTTTGTTCATTCTCCTAATCTGTTTAAGACCTTCTGTACCCTCTCTGCTTTCTCAAAGTTACCTTTGTACTGCTTGCAAGCTTGGCCACAAAGTTATCTGCCATCCAAATCATTGACATAGTGTTAAAAGAAATGGTTCCAACACAAACCTGTGTGGAACACCATTAGTCATTCAAGTCTGGAGATCAAGAATGCTACAAGGGGTGGAGGTATGGTCTCCAGAAAGTCATTTCTCGGGCAAAGTGGAGAGTCCAGACAAGACTGGAATCAATGAAGGATGCTACACAGCTATGGCAGGGTTTGAATGCCATTACCATCTACAAAGTTAAATCTTGCAACATAGGGGACAGCAGAGCATTGCTTCCAGAAAATGACTTCTGTGCTTGCTTTGAACACCAGAACAAGGAGGAACCATCACCCAACCCCATGTTTCCTGAGGATCCTTTGGTCTCAGTATCTGAAGGTGATGTATGGGTGACCTTCGAGTGAAAGAATCCAAGGAAAGCATCCAGTTCGGATGGAGTACCTGGCCAAGTATTGAAGACCTGTGCTGACCAACTGGCTGGTGTGTTAATGGATATCTTCAACCTCGTGCTCTGGCAGTGTATGGTACACACGTGCTTCAAGCAGGCTTCAACCATACCAGTGCCCAAGAAGAGCATGGTAACCTGTCTAAATGACTATCGCCCAGTGGAGCATCTGGACAGCAAAGATGCATACACCAGGATGCTCTTTAACACCATCATCCCCTCAAAACTAATTAATAAAGTCCAAGACCTGGGCTTCAATACCCCCTTGTGCAATTGGATCCTGGATTTCCCATTTGCAGACCCCAGTCAGTTTGGACTGGCTAAAACATTTCCTCCACAATCTCCATCAGCATAGGAACACCTTAGGGATGTGCACTTAGCCCCCTGCTTTACTCGCTTTACACCTATGATGGAATAACTAAGTACAGCTCCAACACCATATACAAGTTTGCTGATGACACCACGGTTGTAGGCTGTATCCAAGGGGGTGGTGAAACAGCATACAGGAGGGAGATTGAAAACATGGATGAGTGGTGCAATGACAAAAACCTCTCACTCAATGTCAATAAGACCAAGGAAAATATTGTAGACCTCAGGAGAGGAAAGTCAGAGGTCCATGAGCCAGTACTCATGGGAGGATCAGAGGTGGAGAGGGTCAATAACTTTAAATTGCTGGGTGTCACTATCTCAGAGGACCTATCCTGGTCCCGTCATATAAAGATTATTGTGACAAAAGCATGACAGTGCCTTGACTTCCTTAGGAGTCTGCTTAGGTTTAGCATGTCTTCGAAAACCTTGGAAAACTTCCCTGGATGTGTGGTCAAAAGTGCGCTGACTGGCTGCATTATGGCCTGGTATGGGAACACCAGTGCTTTCACGTGGAAAATCCTACAAAAGATTGTTGATTTGTTCCAATATATCATGGGTAAAGCCTATTGAGCACAACTACATGAAATATTGCTGTAGAAAAGCAGCATCCATCACCAAAGGTCCTCACCACTCAGGCCATGCTGCTATCAGGTAGAAGGTAGAGGATCCTCAGGATTCGCACCACCAGGATCAAGAACAGTTAATACAGGGAACTAATTACTGGTGAGCACTGCCTTCTGACTAGCCAGCCTGAGAGACTTTTCTGAGTAAGGAGTGTCCTTTGCATCTACCAGTTTAATGAAAACAAAGCTTTTAATGCCACTACGGATGTGCTAGATCAAATTCAGCTGCATAACATTTCAACAGATAAAAAAGTAACTCATTGCACTGATGATTAGAAGGTACCACAATAAGAGGAAGAACATGTAAAATATCCTTAACTTCATAATATGTTCCAAGAAATGTATAGTGATTAAGTGGCATGACCTGATGGCAAAAAAACAGTATCAGATACAGAGAATTCAAAGATAAAAAGTTCAAAGTAAATTTATTAACAAAGAACATACATGTCACCATATAAAACCCTGAGATTCATTTTCTTGTGGCACACTCAATAAATCCTAACTAGAATAATAAACGTAATAGAATCAATGAAAGACCACGCTTCAGACTGCATTTCCCAAAAAATGGTCATTTCGGAATATTGATTTCTGATCAGATTTATTATAATTGAAATCATTTGTTCAGTGGATGAGTAGTATTCATTTGATTTCATGGGTTTTGCTACAGAAGAAACTCACCAAAGAAATTGATCAATTAACCAAAATGCTGGATTAGATATTTAAGTGGCTCTTTAATGGGAAACCATAATTGCATTGGGTGTCAATCCACCCACTACACAGCAGAAATGTGAATTTACAATTAATTTGCATTTCATCCTTCATCACGTTTATGATGCATGCATAAAAAATCAGGATCACTTTTATCACTATGCATTTTAAATGCGTGCAGAGCATAAATCATTTGGATTCCCTGAATGCAAATTAACTGTGTAAGAAAAGTACTTAACGACCTGATGAAGGGTCTCCGCCCGAAAAGTCAACTCTTTATTCCTTTCCATAGATGCTGCCTGACCTGCTAAATTCCTGCAGAATTTTGTGTGTGTTACTATGGATTTCTAGTATCTGCAGAATCTCATTTGTTTAAAATACTTATTCTGGTCATTGTAATTACGTTGCCAATAATCCCATATTATTTGGAACTTTCTTTACATGAAATGACAATTTTCTGACCCATATGTCATTCATGCATAATACCAATTTTCCTGCAAAACTGCAGAAGAATTTGGGAGCAGAGTTAGGAATCTCCAAGGCAGCTGCAAGTCCTTAAAGGAAACGCCAACGAAAGGTGTGTTGCATGGTGACCAGGAGGAGTGCTGTAGGAACTTGATTCCTCTGTGTCTGCTCAGTCTCCAGTGCCCATCAGGTATCCAGCTCAGGCCGTTGAGGCCTAATTGGGCAGGGTCTTTTATTCTGTCTTGATGCTGCTCCAGTTTTCTTCAGGCTGACCACTTCTGGGATATGACCCTCCAAGTAGCACCAGGGACCAGCATGGCTTTGGTAATAACTAAAACTATAATAGAACTCTTTTAAAGAGGTGTTACCTGCATAATGGACTGTAACTTTCCTTCAGTGATCTTCTCAGCAACCCTCTCAGATGTTGTCATTGTTAGAGATCAGCACACATACGTGAAATTGCAGGACCCTTAGATAAAGGTGTTGCAGTAAAGAATCATTTTGAGGATGTAGAGGCAAAAATGTCCTCACCTTCATTACTTTGCACTTTGAAAGAAACACTCATTCTAAATGGCCTGCAGTTTTATCTTTTGAATATAAAGGTCAGATTTTTGGAATGGGTAGCTGGTGGATTCTGCATTATAATTTATTACTTATTACCATTTCCTGGTTCTAATCCAGGATTTTCTCAATATAACAAGATTTGTTGTGGCTTCAATAAACTTCACCCACATCAAACCCTAGGCACAATTCCCACCAGAACAAGCCCCACTCAGAACAACCACAAACCATAACCTGACATGAACATAGAGTCATAAGGCCCAGAAAGAGTCCCTTCAGCCCACTACATCCATGCTAGCTATCCAACCCTACTCCTTTATTAATGGAACACACACGGAACCTCATATGTACTACTTCCTCCTGACAAAAGGCCACAGTTTAAATTACCTTTTTTCTTAATATAAATGAAAACTTGAGCAGAAAATCATGTGAAATACACAAACAAGATTAAAAACAAAAAGCTGCATTGAAAAATGATTTGAGTGTTGTCAACCTTGAGGAAAAATTAATTCTTTCTGGGCTCTTAGATTTTGAAACTTCCTGTTTTCTGTGATTTATGAAGGGAATTGAATTGACCTTATTCTGTACATCCTTCAGATACATGAGAAGTAAATGTTTTTATATTACGTCTCTGTCTAAATGTGCAATGTGCAATTTATAATAATTTATAATAAATAGTATATACACAGAATAGTCAATATAGCTTAGAAGTACAATTGTGTCAGCGTGTATTAATCAGTCTGATGGCCTGGTGGAAGAAGTTGTCTTGGAGCTTGTTGGTCCTGGCTTTTATGCTGTGGTACTGTTTCCCAAATGGTAGCAGCGGGAACATCTTGTGTTTGAGGTGACCCGGGTCCCCAATGATCTTTCGGGCCCTTTTTACACACCTGTCTTTGTAAAAGTCCTGAATAGTGGGAAGTTCACATCTACAGATGAGCTGGACAGTCTGCACCACTCCCTGCAGAGTATATAAAGCAGAGGGAACATTACAATACAGGAAAAGGTGCCTAGGCCCACTATGCCTTTTCAATTCAACATTATTAAAGTGCACATCAGTCTGAACATGACCTATATCTTTCCATCCTTTGCTTATTCCTCTGCTTATCTAAATACCCTTCAACTATTGTAACTGCTTCCACAGCCCCTAGCAGGGCATTTCAGGAATCTACCAGTTTTTGTGTGATAAAATTTATACTTCATAAACCCCTTTAATCTTTCCCCCGTCCTTAAAATAATGCTCTTCAGAATTTAAGATTTCCACCCTAGGGAAAAAAAAACTTTGATTCTCTACCTTATCCATAATGTTATTAGGTTGCCCCTAAGATTCTGGCACTCCAGAGAAAATAATCCAGTTTTGTCCAACCATTCTTTATAGCTAATGCTTCTAATCTCAGCGACATGCTGGTGAACCTCTTCTGCATCCTATCCAAAGCCTTCATATCTTTCTTTACCACAGTGTCCAGAACTACATTCAATATGGCCTAACCAAAATTTTACATAGCTGCAAACTGACTTCCCAGCTTTTATGATCAGTGCTTTGACTGATGAAAACAAGCATACTATATATTTTCTTTACCACCAATCTCCTTGAGTTGCTACTTTCTTAAGGGTTCTGCCATTTATTGTATACTTTTCTCTTAAACTTGTCCTTCCACTTAAACTCCATGTGCTAACTCTACTCCCATTAAAAGAATATAATGCTTGATCATAATTTGTTATAATTAGTTTTTGCATGATACCTGAGGAAAATTGGAAATGGCTTTGATTACCATACAGTGGAAATATGAAAAGTTAGAGGCTGACTTTACTGAGCCATTTCTAGATAGTGCTAAAGTCATCTGATCTTCAAAACAGTCAGAAAATGTCATTAATCTGAATGTTAATCAAAATAATAATGCATAGGTCTGAAGCATTATTAGTACATATTAGTTATTTCAGTTTTGTAATGGCACAGAGAAGTGCATACTGTAAATTGATATAATTTAACCTCGAACACATTTTTAGATGGCAGTTAATAAGACATAGTATGCCCTGACCTCCATAGAAACTGCTAAAAATACAAATGGTTCCGTCATAATACAAAATTCAATCAGGATCAGCCTAACATCATTTATTTTATAACCTCCTAAGTGATGGAGTCACGTCTAAAATTCAATCAGAACTCTGAACAAAAAAGTCACTCTGGTCTCAATTAATTTTTTGATTTATATTATGAAAATTTTGAAACATGTCTGCCCTATTGATTAAAAATTATTTTCTGGATAGTGGCATTTTTGCAGTGAGCAAGCTTACAGTCTTGTAATACTTGGGACCTGATATGGAATTTTGTGACTTTCACGTGGATAAAATTATGAACAGAGGTAGGGAGTCACCAAGAATTGTAGATTCTAATCACTTTATGTATTGCCAAGAAAAAAAATACTTTCAAAGTTGTGAGATCTTTGAAATTTCTTCTAACTCTTGAGGGTGGATAAAAATATATGTTGAATATGCTGCCTCCCTCTCTACCAGTTTTGGTTTGAATCTGTACTGGCTGGGGAATTGGGTGAATTGTAATAATAGAGTACAGAACACATGCAAAATGCTGGAGGAACCCAACAGGCCAAGCAGTATTTATGGAAAAAAGTACAGTTGACATTTCAGACCGAAACCCTTCGGCAGGAGTCCTTTTCCCCATAGATGCTGCCTGGCCTGCTGACTTCCTCCAGCATTTTGAGTGTATTACTTGGATTTCCAAAAATCTGCAATGTTCTCTTGTTTGTAATAGAGTAGGGATTTGCTTGAAGAGCTTCCTTAATGGATGACTAAATTAGTAGAAACTGAATGACTTTCCACTTCAATATGTGATCTTGCTATCTTTACTTGGGATCATATCCATAGATATGCATTCCAAGTACAATCCTTGGATCTGAACTGCAGTTCGTTCATCACTTCTCTTTTGTAATTAAGATCACATTCTTCTTACTTAGTAATTGTGCTGCTCATGTCACTATCTTTCCATCTGCTACCAGTATTTAAAAGGATCAATTAAACTACTAAACTCTTTATCAATTAATCTCTTTATCAATTAAACTCTTCATCACCCTCATCTAGTGCAACAACTTCTCATGGCTCAAGGAAATAACCATCAAAATCCATGTATGATGATATACTGCCAACCAAGAACGGAAGGAAAGGACTCAGAAAGTGTCCTGACAACACACACAAAATGCTGGTGGAACACAGCAGGCCAGGCAGCATCTATAAGGAGAAGCACTGTTGACGTTTTGGGCTGAGACCCTTCGTCAGGACTAACTGAAAGGAGAGATACTAAGAGATTTGAAAGTAGTGGGGGGAGGGGGAAATGCGAAATGATAGGAGAAAACCGGAGGGGTTGGAGGACCGAAGTGTCCTGACATAATTTTTTGGGGATAAGACAAATACATTTAACAATTGACTTTGGCTACCAGTCTTCACATCTGAAAATGTATTGTGCATTTAATTTGGAGTGCAGCTCTGAACAATGGGTTCCTAAAAGCTGTGAATCGCAGTCCAGACAATGCTGATTAAAATTCATTTGGATGTCTGCGGTGTACATGTGAATCAGGAGGTGTGAAGGTTGTATGTAGTATCAAAGAAAGCATTAAAGCATTGTCCAAACTTTGTAGATATGGAGTCATCCTTTGATGCTTGGCACATAAAATATCAAGCCCTACCTTGGGCTAGTGAGACCTTGCGGCCTAAAGCGTCTCAATATGATGAATGCTGTACCTTGTTTTGTCAACTAAAGAAGCTGCTTTGTATCCACCAGTAATTTTCTGCAGTGACTTCATTCATGCAACAACAATAACCATCTTCAGCTGCTTCATGAATGACTACCTTTCCACCACAACTTCAGAAATGAAAATGTTCAATTCAGTAAATTAACAAATCATCTAGCAATACCAAAAAAACAATCATTAGGCTGAAGTGGTGAGTGGCATTCTTGTCATCGACATGCCAAACAATGACCACTTCCACACCTAGAGTTAATGTTCAGTAATATTTACCATACCTCTGCACTACCTTTAATGTTGTAGGGGTTACCATTACTACACAGCAACAAATACTGAAGAAGTGTTTTGGCCCAAAACATCGACTGTTTACTCATTTCCATAGAGGCTGCCTGAACTGCTAAATTCCTCCAGCATTTTGTGCGAGCAGCCACTGATACAGTGATCACTGAAGGAGATCAGAGCTTGGGTCACTCATGAAATCTTTGGTTATGTCCTAAAACCTTTCTACCATTTACAAAGAGCAAGCCTAGAGTATGATCAAATACCCTATATGGCCTGGTATGGGTACAGCTCCAACAACAGGAAGTTCAGCATCATTCAGGACAACACTGATTATTTGATCTACTTACTCAAATGTTAACTTCATCAATGGTACCCCTTAGCTACAGTGAGTGCCAACAAGAAAATGAACCGCAATCAAGGGGGACCAAAACATCAGGTGCACTGGTCTGGTCTAATTGTCTTGCAATGATCCATTCAGTAGGTCATTGCCACCATCCCTGTGCTTCATGGAGAAGTTCTTTCAGAATGACGCATTTGACCGCAAGTTTATCAGACTGTGGTCAGCACAAAATGTCATGCAGGAGAAGGGGCATGATAGATCCTTTGGGATAGTTCTCCAAAGAGACTACGTCAAAACCATTTGGCAGAGTGTCTCACTACCAGGAGTAACAAAAAACTACAAAGGCCTCACTTGGCTGGCAGTGAAAGAGTCCCTCTCAGTCAGATCATTCCTACACAGTCAGATCTTCACTCTCAATGTGCACTGTCCTCAGGATAGTGATGAGGAATAGACTATCGCCCCCCCCCCCCCCCCCCGCCCCTTGCAGACTCTGTATGTGTGAAGGTTGTCTGGAAGAGAATGCAAGACCCTTGTCGAGGTTCATCCCAAGCAGATACGCAATAGAAAACTCACTGATCTATGGACTAATACCAATGCTAGTAACAAAAATCATTAACTTGGTGAAGATGCACTTTTGTCTGCTGGATGTTGTTGGTCTTCTAATTCAATGCAATAGGTGTAAGGTAGTGCTCCCTCCTGGTATATTTCACAATGTAGTATTACATGCTGAGGAATGCAGAGAATCATTGTGTAACCTATGCAAAGGTTTGGTAGCAGTCTTCTGTCCTTCTACAATAAACTTGATTGGTGGAGGGGTAGGTAGTTTTGAGGAAACAGGTAGGATGCAGAAGGACTTAGACAGATTAGAAGAATAGGCAAGAAAGTGGCAAATGAAATACCATGTTGGAAAATGCATGGTCATGCACTTCGATAGTAGAAATGAATGTGTGAAATATTTTCGAAATGGGGAGAAAATCCAGGGATCTGAGATGCAGAGGGACATGAGAGTCCTTGTGCAGAACACCCTGAAGGTCAGCTTGTAGGCTGAGTCGGTGGTGAGGAAGGTGAGTGCCATGTTAGCATTCATTTCACGAGGTCTAGAATACAAGAGCAAGGATGTGATGCTGAGGCTTTATGAGGCACTGGTGAGGCCTCATAAAAGTTTCTTTTGCCAGAAGGTGGTGAATCTGTGGAACTTGTTGCCAAGTGCAGCTGTGGAGGCCAGATTGTTGGGTGTATTTAAGGCAGAGATTGATCATGGCATCAAAGGTTACGTGGAGAAGGCCAGGAACTGGGGTTGAGGAGGAGAGAGAAAAAAATGATCAGCCGTAATTGAATGGCAGAGCAGAATCGATGGGCCAGATGGCCTAATTCTGTTCCTGTGTCTTATGGTCTTAAACAATAAAGGATAAGCCAAAGGCTTGTATAGAAGTCTGTCTAATACTGGAAGGTTGCATCATATCTGGAGGCCATGCAAATTGTTCACAAAATATGCTAACACTACTAATGTATAGAACTGGTAATGCTGTAAGTGTATAGACTGATCAACAGTTCAAATGTAAATAAAACCACTGCACTTTTTGTATTTCTTTAATATATTTTGTGAATAAAGTTTATTTTAAAAATAAAAATGTGTGCAGACCTCGACACCTACAGGATTATCTGGTACCTTTGATGAGTGAAATTCTATGGTCAGAATTGAGCACCACAATTTTAAGCATATATATATATCTTTGCCAGATTTGATTGAATTCATAGATTACATTTAATGAAGTAGAATTCCCTGTGCAAATTTTTATCATCTGTGCCTCAATTCCTATTTCAATCTAAAGAATATATGTTCATAACCTCATTATAAGAATGCTTCTTTGTGAGTCACATAATTCATATTTCTCTTTTTAACCCATTTAATTCATTGCCAATATAAAGGAGAGGTTGTGAATGGTCGTACTGTAATTTCATACTGAAATAAAATCAGGGAGACACAAAAATTCACAATGATGTGGAGATTTGAAAATTTGTGTATGCTATTTATTTAGCAGTAAAGCAGTTTTGCAGTCTTTAAAAAAAACTTTAGAGATTGTGACATTGCACAGATTTGTCATTAAAACAGACAGAATCCTTTGTGCAATATTATCCTGTTTTGGAAACAATTGTTTGAATTGATAAACACATACAACATGCTGGAGGATCTCTGCATATCAGGCTGCATCTATGGAGGGAAAAGAATTGTTGACGCTTTTCGCTGAAACCTTATGTGAAAGTAGACTGTTCATTTCCCTCCACAGATGCTGCTTGACCTCCAGCAGTTTGTGTGTTGATTAGACTTGCAGTCTCTCGTGTTTCTGCATTTATTTGATAAACGCTAGCTGAATTTCTAGCACTTGAGATCTCATCAACCAGCACTTTTACATCAACTGGAAAGCTAGTTATTTTTATATGTAGAAACGCTGAACATTGAAACATAGAAAACCTACAGAACAATACAGGCCATTCGGCCCACAAAGCTGTGCAGAACATGTTCTTACCTTAGAATTACCTAGGCTTACTCATAGCCCTCTATTTTTCTAAGCTCCATTTACCTATCCAGGAGTCTCTTAAAAGACCCTATCATTTCCGCCTCCACCACCGCCACTGGCAGCCCATTCCACGCACTCACCACTCTCTGCGTAAAAAACTTATCCCTGACATCTCCTCTGTACCTACTTCCAAGCACCTTAAAAATGTGCCCTCTCATGCTAGCCACTTCAGCCCTGGGAAAAAGCCTCTGACTATCCACACAATCAATGCCTCTCATTATCTTGTACATCTCTATCAGATCACCTCTCATCCTCCGTTGCTCAAAGGAGAAAAGGCTGAGTTCACTTAACCTATTCTCATAAGGCATGCTCCCCAATCCAGGTAACATCCTTGTAAATCTCCTGTACACCTTTTCAATGGTTTCCAGGTTCTTCCTAGAGTGAGGTGACCAGAATTGAGCACAGTACTCCAAATGGGGTCTGACCAGGGTTCTATGTAGCTGCAATATTACCTCTCGACTCTTGAACTCAATCCCACGATTGATAAAGGCCAATGCACCATATGCCTTCTTAACCACAGAGTCAACCTGCGTAGCTGCTTTGAGTGTCCTATGGACTCAGACCCCAAGATCCCTCTGATCCTCCACACTGCCAAGATCTTACCATTAATGCTATATTCTGCCATCATATTTGACTTACCAAAATAAACCACCTCACACTTATCTGAATTGAACTCCATCTGCCACTTCACAGTCCAGCTTTGCACCCTATCAACATCCCACTGTATAAAATTCACAAAGTGTAGGGATCCCAGAACAGATCCCTGAGGCACTCCACTGGTGACCGACCTCCATGCAGAATATGATCCATCTACAAACACTTGTTGCCTTATGTGGGCAAGGCAATTCCGGACCCACAAATGTGTGACCAATCATCATGTGTAACTGTGATTTGTGAAGGTAGGGAACTCGGCGAGTTTTAGTGAATGGGGCCCAAGATGCAGAACCATGTCAAAACTGGGGCGTTCATTGCTCAGCAGATGTTCCTCAAGGATCGAATGGGGTTTGGTTTTACATTTAACTGGAGGGGAGGGTAATTGAGAGGCCAGCACTGGGTTCACTGAGGTAGGATTGGGAATCTGACTAGTTCCCCTCCACCACCACCCTCCTTCATCTAGTGGGACTGGTGCTTACCCTCAACAATTTCACTTTCAGTTCCTCCCACTTTCTCCAACCTCAAGATGTAGCCATGAACACACGCATGGGCCCTAGCTGTGCATGCAAGTTCACTGTCTATGTGCAACAGGTCATGTTCCAGCCTTCCATGGTAATGCTCCACAACTCTTTCTGCTCTACATAAATGACTGCGCTGGTACTGCTTCATGCATGCATGCTGAGCTTGTCAGTTTCATCAATGTTTCTCCAAATTCCACCCTGCCCTTAATTTCACTTGGCTCATTTCTGACGTCTGTCCCCTTTCTAGATCTCTCTGCATCTATCTGTTGGGATAAGCTGTCTACCAACATTTTTTTTATAAACCTACTGATTCCCATGGCTACCTTGAGTCCCTCACTGTCTGCTGTAAAAATGCATTTCCTCCATGTCCATTTTATCTGCTCCCAGGATGAGGCTTTCCTTTCCAGGACATCAGAGAAGTTCTCCTTCTTCAAAGAACAGCATTTGCCTTCCTCCACCATTGATTCTGCCCTCACCTGCATCTCCTCTATCCCAGCATCCATGCCCACCCCATCTTCCTGCTGCCTTAACAGAGATAGAGTCCCTCTTGTCCTCACCTACCACCCCATAAGTCTCTGCATCCAATACATAATTCTCTACAACTTCCAACATCTTCAACAGGACACTACCACCAAAAACAGCTTTTTCTCTGACCTTCCCCCCCCTCCCCCCAGAACAATCTGCTTTCTGCAGGAACCACTTCCTCCATGATTCCCCTCATCCAGTCCAACCTTCCTACTAATCTCCTCCTGGCACTTAAATCTTGAAGTGGCAGAAGTGCTACACCAACCCATTGAGCTGATACTCACCTCCATTCAGGGCCACATATAGTCCTTCCAGGTGAGACAGTACTTTGTCTGTAAATTTTGTTGGGATTATCGACTGTATCTGGTTCTCCCATTGCAACCTCTTCTACACTGGTGAGACCGGACTTAAATATGGGGAACCACTTTACTAACACCTTTACTCCATCTGCAAAATGCAGGATTTCCCGGTGGCCAAACATTTTATTCCAATCCCTTTTGTAATGATAAGACCATTTTCAGGCTGAAGCAGCAACATCTTATATTCCATCTCGGTAGCCTCCAACCTGATGGCATAAACTTTAATTTTTCCAACTTCTGGTAATTTAACTTTCCCTCTCCTCCCTTCCTTCTTCCTCATTCCCCCAATATGGCCCTTGTCTTGTCATCTCCCCCTGGTGCCCCCCCGCATCTTAACTTTCTTTATGGTCTAGTCTCTTTTCCTAACAGATTCATTCTTCTCCTGTCCTTTACCATTTCCACCTATCATTTGCCAGCTTCTTATTTCATTCCCCCCTTCCCCAGACACCTGGATTCACCTATCACCTGCCAGCTTGTAATTCCTCCCCTCTCACGTAATACTTAGTCTGGCATCTTCTCCCTTCCTTTTCAGTCCTGCTGAAGGGTCTTGTCCTGCAACATCGACTGTTTATTCATTTTCGTAGATGCTGCCTAACCTGCTGAGTTCCATCAGCATTTTGTGTGTAGCTCAGATGCTGACAGTATGGGGGAGTAAAGAAGCCCTTTTCACCAGGGGATACACCTGATAATGGAGATCTAGAGCAGGGTAGGAGGAGACAAAAAGAGGTATTGTCTCAACTCTATAGAGCCTGAGTCTAGTCCAAGAAGAGATGATAGATGTCCAAGTTGTGAACTGTCTAATCTGTCAGACCAGTTCCACAAGAACAGTAATAGCAAGGAAGACTCCACATCCACATTCCCTTGAGAGCTGGGAAGTCAACAGTTCCTTGCTTTCCTCTGGAAGTGATTCACCGCTCAGGGCCATATCCGCCATTTCCTTGTCCCCCATTACTACCTCTCCACTTCCATTTTTCAAGTCTTACTCTTCATATATCAAAAAAAATCTTCTGGTATTTTTGTTGACATTATTGGTTAGCTTACCTTCATATTTAATGCCCTCTCTTTTTTCTTCTGTATTGACTTTGGCTTCCCTTGTCAGCTAGAGTTGCACCATCATTACATTAGAATACTTTTTTTTTGGGATGTATCTATCCTATGCTTTCTGAATTGCTCGTAGAAACTCCAGCCATTGCTGCTTTGCTGTAATCCCTGCTACTGTCCCCTTCCAATCAACTTCGGCAGATCCTCTCTCATGCCTCTGAAATTCCTTTTACCCCACTGTAATACTGACACATCCAACTTTAGCTTCTCCCTCTCAATTTGCAGGGTGAATTCTATCATATCATGATCACTGCTTCCTAAGTGTTCCTTTAACTTAAACTTCCTAATCAAATCTAGTTCATTACACAACGCCAGTCCAGAATAACTGATCCCCTAGTGGGCTCTACCACAAGCCTCTCTGTAAAGCTTGGGATCCAGCACCAACCTAATGTTCCCAATCTAACTGCATATTGAAATCCTCCATGACAATCATAACATTGTCCTTATGACATGCCTTTTCTATCTCCCGTTGTACTTTGTAGCCCACATCCTGTCTCCTGTTTGGAGGCTGGAGGCCTATATATAACTGCCATCAGGGTTATTTTCCCTTGCAGTTTCTTAACATTACCCACAAGGATTCTACATCTTCTGATCACATGTCACCTCTTTCTAAGGATTTGATCTCATTTTTTACAAACAGGACAACTCTGTCTACCCATCTGCCCTTTCGATATGCTTGGATGCTAAGCTCCCAACAATAATTCTCTTTTTGTCATGACTTAGTAATACCCACAACGTCATAACTACTAATCTCAAAATGCACTATAAAATCATCTACTTTATTCCATATACTGTGTGCATTGAAATATAATGCATTCAGTCTTGTATCCATCATCTTTTTTAATCTTGTACCTCTTTTACACTTCAACTTATCCCACTGACTGTAACTTTGCCCTGTCATCATCCTGACAGTCTCACTACACAGTATCGTTGCTTGTAAGCTAACAGTTCCCATCCCCCTGCCAAATTAGTTTAAACACTCCCCAACGGCTCTAGCAAATCTGTCTGTGAAGATATTGGTTCCCCCTTGAGTTCAGGTGTAATCTGTCCCTTTTTTGTAGGGACAGGTTGTGTAACCTTCCCCAGAAGAGATCGCGATGATCCAGGAATCTGAAAACTGCCCTCTGCACCAGTTTCTCAGCCACACAGTCATCTGCCACATCATCCTATTCTTACCCTCACTGATGCATGGCACAAGCGGCAACCCGGAGATTGCTACCCTGGAGGTTGTACTTTTCAGCTTTTTCCTTGCTCCCTAAATTCTCTCTTCAGGTCCTCATTGCTTTTCCTACCTATGTCGTGATGCCAATATGTTCCAAATCTTCTTGCTGCTCACCCTCTCCCTTTAGAAAATTGTGAATCCAATCCGAATCATCCCTGACCCTGGCACCTGAGAGACAACATATCAACCTGGTGCCTTTATTGTGTCTACAGTATCTTGTGTCTAGTCTGCTCTACCCTATCACTACTGTGATCCTCTTCTATCCTTTCCCTTCCCTTCTGTGCCATAGCACCAGACTCAATGCCAGAGACCCAGTTGCTGTTCCTCCTCCTCTCCTGGTAGGTTGCCCCCCTTAACAGTATCCAAAAAAGCATACTTATTATTGAGGGGAATGGCCACAGGGATACTCTGTATTAGCTGCCCTTCTCACTTCCCTCTCCTGGCTGTTACCTATCTATCTGCTTCTTACAACTTAGGCATGACTACCTCCCTGTAGCTCTTATCTATCATCTCCTTAGTTCCCTGTATGAGCCAAAGGTCATTGAGCTGCTGCTCTAGATCCTTAAAACATTCTCTAAGGAACCGTGGCTCAGTGAATCTGGTGCAGATGTGGTTATCTGGGAGGTGGAAGATCTCCTAGAATTCCCACATTGCACACAAAGAGCACAACACAACCCTTGGAGCCATTCTCACTGCTCTAACTATGCGGCATCAGACGAAGAATGAAGAATGAAGAAGAGAGAAGAAGAAACTCACCAAATGCTTACCTTGCCCAAGCCTGTTCTCACGGATCCAAGGCCTTCCCACTCTAACCCTGGTCCACTCACACAATAATTGCTCCAACAATAATGCCTCTAGCTGCCCTACTACGTCCTCTTCTAAGAACCATGAATATGAACAGAGCTCCCATGGACACTTGTATATTTAGGAGGCATCCTTTGCATACCTACTGTATGTCAGCCATGAGAAAGTCAAGGTAGATGAACATAGGATGGCCTTGCTGATGTTGCAAAGTGCATGAAGTTGCAATGAAGAGTCAACATCAGTATGAACAATGAATAGATTAACTTCTAAATGTGCTGACCATGCACAGTAGTCTTGCAGTGAATGTAGATTAGTGAGATCGATCCTTTAACTGACTTTCATTCATACTCCCAGGTGTAGTAAAAGTTGGTTCTCATGTGAATGACCACAATTGATTTTCATCCCAATATAGTGGAAAATCTTGCTGTGATAAACTTTGGATGTTCCACTGCTTCTGATGTCATTTGAGCAAGTAACTCCTATTACTGAACATAAAAATATCACCCAAGAGTGAGCAGACGAAGTCAGAAAAGAGTGTTAAGGCAAAGAAATGTGCAAAATTGCTCCACCATGTTAATGTAGTTTTCAATCTCTCAATGGCTTTAATTGGCATGTGCAAGCAATTTTCTGTCCCAGAGGATTCCACAAGGAAAGAGCCAGCAATCCTCCAGCATGGAGAGACAGAATCACAAACTTACAAGACCAGAGAATCACAAATACATGGAGTAAGAAAAGAAGAATGAACCATAAATTCACGTAGTAAGGATTTGTAAAAGGAAAATTATGTTTTACTCACTTGATTGAATTTCATGAGGCGTAGAGGAAGTTTGATAAAATTGGCACATTTGATGTAGCCCACATAGATTTTTAACAAGATTCAACAAAACCACATCATCAACCACCTTGGTCACAGAGGTAAGCATCCATGGGATTCAATGGAAAGTGACAAGTTTGATTCAAAATTGATTCTGACAAAGATCTATGTGATTTTTGTTGACTGAAGGCTGCAAGCAGTCATATTCCACTTGCATTTCACAGACCTAGGTGTTAAATATAATATGAAAATTAAGCTGGTGCTTATGGAATAGATAATAGCAAAGAAGAAATTTTTGACTGGAGGAGCCAATCAACAGGCTGTTTAGGTGGATACAAAAGAGACAAATGAATTTGAAACCAAAGTATGAAGTAATGCATTTGGCAAGAGCAAATGAGGATAGGGCATATACAATAAATTGCAAAAAGAATAGAGTGATCTTAAAGTTAAAGTATGAACATCTGAAATAGTACCAGGTTTGATGAATAAAGCATTAAAGAAGGTGGATAGTTACTTCTAGCTGTCAAAAGTATAGATTTCTAGAGAAAGGATGTCATGATGTAATTGTATAAATTACTCATTAATTTACATTTAAGTGGCTTATATAGTTTTGATAACCATGCTACAAGCCCAAGTATAATTTTTAAATGTGGAATACAGAAAAGTACAGAATCAGGCATAGCTTTCAGGGAGAACTCAAGTTTGATGATATTGTACAGGTTGAATGTTAAACTCCAAGGCAGAACTGAGGATCTGAGAAACTTTAGAATGAACAGATCAGAAGATAGGTACTACATTGTCAAAACTCCAATTATTATTGACCCCAGGATGAAATTGCTTGCAAATATATTTTTCCAGAAGTCTTTGCCTTGATACCTCTTTTGACCCACTTAATTTAATTCTCTCAGATGGCACAAAGAAATATGGGTCTAGATTAGACTACATACTATACTGTCCATAAGGTAAAATATGGAGCCTACCAACAAATGCAACAGACCTAGTAACAATTGAGTTTTGACACTTGATGTTTCTTTTCTTGACTGTACCAAGATGAGAAATGATTCATTTTCAGTATGCAAAGTATGGATGTATACACTCCCACCATTATGAAAACCATGACACCATTTTGATGTCCATACAATAATCAGATTTTATTGGATTTCTCGGCTAAGAGACTTGCATTGTTCATACTTCGTAGGCTGACATTTGCAATTTCCGATTATGAGTTCTGCTTCCTGCTTACGTACAATTCTGCACTGAACATAACTGAAGCCAAAGGCAAACACCTGCACATCAACAGACATCTTGCATGTACAATGTCTAATCTTTCCATCTTCTAATCAAACAATGTAATCAAAAATCTAACTCTATAATTCCTGCTTTCAGTGTATTATAAAGTTAACATAATATAACGCAACTATTACTGAGAATGTGGTATGTATATTTCCATTTTCTTTGTTGAGTGCTGTCTTTATATCTTGAAGAGCAAGATTTATAGTTCAGAGGTAGGGGCAAATGAGTTGTAAAATTAATCTCCAACAGTGTGGGTGGTTTTCTAGAAATGCTGTCCACACCTTTGCTTTCTCCCAAAACACTTTTTCTTGTCATTTTTATAATTTTAAATGCTGACATAAAAAGCTTTGAGGGGATAGCAAGTGCAAATTCTCCATTAATATTTCACCTTGACAAATATTAGAAATTCTGCAGTCCTGTCTGAGATCACAAGGGGGGAGATATATGACCTCTGATTTCATACCTTGTGCTAGAAATCTAGATTTGCAACCATAATATCCCTTCTGATCAAATCCTTAGCAGAAAGGTGGCTTGCACGACCTGGAGGCTATTCACGCATAAGTGACACATAGCGTATAAGATTATAAATACCATGGTAACCTTAAACTTTTTATCATTCTTTTACATGACTGGGTGAAAAGGTTTTCTATTACAGGAAAGTAATTGTTAGTGATGGTATTAAACAGATTGATTAAATATCTGACTATGTCCTAAGATTGGGAGAGAGAAATCTAACCAAAGCACAAACTAAATGATTATTAAAATCTAATAATTACTGCTAATCAATTGAATACTGACACTTTCCCAACATCCAATAAAATAGACCTGTGAGGAAAATATGTTAAATATTCAATGCACAAACCAATTATTAATATTTTTGTGTTAAGTGCTAATAAATGGGAAAAATATAAATTAATTCTGTCTTTATTAAATTAACATTAAAACAGCAGAGATTCATGAATTCAGATCTCAATGCAGGACTTAAGTACAAAATCTATGCAGCGATTTTGGGACAGTACAAGGAAGATTTATTTTTTGTGCCTGGCATCAGCTTTGGTAAAAGGATCAAACTGAGACCTAGTCTTCTTTTCAGGAACAAATAAGAGACCTCATATCACTGACTGACAAAAAGATTCAACTTCCTTTCAACATTAACAAATGAAAAATAATCTCAAACAAGGGAAAATCTGCAGATGCTGGAAATCCGAGCAACACACACAAAATGCTGGAGGAACTCAGCAGGCCAGGCAGCATCTGTAGAAAAAAGTACAGTTGATGTTTTGGGCTGAAACCCTAAGCAGGACTGGAGAAAAAAAAGTTGAGGAGTAGATTTGAAAGGTGGGGGGGAGGAGAAAGAGAAACGCCAGGTGATAGGTGAAACTTGGAGGAGGAGGGATGAAGCAAAGAGCTGGGAAGTTGATTGGTGAAAGAGACAGAAGGCCATGGAAGAAAGTAAAAAAGGGGGAGGGGGAAGGAAAACAAGAGGGCAGCGATGGGCAAAGAGATAAAATGAGAAAGGGACAAGGGGATGGGAAATGATGAAAGGGGGTGGGTGCCTTACTGGAAGTTTGAGAAGTCGATGCTCATGCCGTTAGGAAAATGCAGTATAAGGTGTTGTTCCTCCAACCTAAGTGTGGCCTTATTCCGACAGTGGAGGAGGCCATGGATGGGCATATCGGAATAGGAATGGGAAGTGGAATTAAAATGTGTGGCCACTGGGAGATCCCGCTTGTTGTGGTCGACACAGCGTAGGTGCTCCGAGAAGCGGTTTCCCAATCTAGGTCGGGTCTTACCGATATAGAGGAGGCCACAGCTGGAGCATCGAACGCAGTATATGACCCCAACAGACTCACAGGTGGAGTGTTGCCTCACCTGGAAGGACTGTTTGGGGCCCTGAATGGTGGTGAGGGAGGAGGTGTAAGAGCAGATGTAGCACTTGTTCCGCTTGCAAGGGTAAGTGCCAGGAGAGAGATCAGTGGGAAGGGACGAATGGACAAGGGAGTCATGTAGGGAGTGATCCCTGCAGAAACCAGAAAGTGGGGGTGAAGGAATTATTTGTTGGATGGTGGGATCCAGTTGGAGATGGTGGAAGTTTCGGAAAATTATGTGCTTGTCTCAGAGGCTGGTGGGGTGGTAGGTGAGGACAAGAGGAACCTTATCCCTGGTAGGGTGGCGGGAGGATGGGGTAAGAGCAGATATGCATGCAATGGAAGAGATGCGGTTGAGAGCAGCCTTGATGGTGGAGGAAGGAGGACATCTCCTTCATTCTAGAATGAAAAGCCTCATTCTGAGAGCAGATGCGAAGATGAAGGAAATGAGAGAAGGGGATGGCGTTTTTACAAGTAGCAGGATGGGACAAGGTGTAGTCCAGGTGGCTGTGAGAGTCAATGGGTTTATAATAGACATCAGTGGATAAGTGTTCCCTCGCCCCCATCATCTTATTTTTACTATGAACGTCCAGTCCCTTTACACCTCTATCTCCCATCAGGAAGGCCTCAGAGCTCTCTGTTTCTTTCTGGACACCAGACCCAACCAGATCCCCCCTCACCACCACTCTCCTCTGCCTAGCGGAACTTATCCTCACTCTAAATAATTTCTTCTTTGGGTCCTCCCACTTCCTTCAAACAAAAGGGGTAGCCATGGGCATTCGCCTGCCTATTTGTCGGTTATGTGGAACAGTCTATGTTCCAAGCCTACACTGGTGACTGTCCTGCACTTTTCCTATGCTACATCGACAACTGCATTAGTGCTGCTTCCTGCACCCATGCTGAACTCATCGACTTCATCCACTTTGCCTCCATCTTCCACTCTGCCCTCAAATTCATCCAGTCCATTTCTAACACTTCCCTTCCCTTTCTTGATTTCACTGTTCCTATCTCTGGAGACAGCTTATCCACCAATCTCCTCCGCATCTGCTCTCAGGATGAGGGGATGAGGCTTTTCACTCTAGAATGAAGGAGATTTCAAAAAACGGGGCTTTCCTTCCTCCACCATTAACACTGCCCTCAACCACATCTCTTCCATTTCACACACAGCTGTTCTTACCCCATCCTCCCGCCATGCTACCAGGGATAAGGTTCCTCTTGTCCTCACCTACCACCCCACCAGCCTCTGCATCCAGCACATAATTCTCTGGAACTTCTGCCACCTCCAACAGGATCTCACCACCAAGCACATCTTCACTCACCCCCCCCCCCCCCAATTTCTGCTTTCCTCAGGGATTGCTCCCTATGTGACTCCCTTGTCTATTCCTCCCTCCCCACTGTTCTCCCTCCTAGCACTTATCCTTACAAGCGGAACAACTGCTACACCTGCCCCTGCACCTCCTCCTTCACTACCATTCAGGGTCCCAAAGAGTCCTTCCAGGTGAGGCGACACCTCACCTAGGATGTCATGTACTTGTTGGGGCCATGTACTGTGTTCGGTGCTCCCAGTGTGGCCTCTTGTACATCAGTGAGATCCGATGTGGATTGGGAGACCGTTTCACCGAGCATCTACGCTCCGGCCGCAAGAACAAGCAGGATCTCCTAGTAGCCACCCATTTTAATTCCACTTCCCATTCCCATTACAATATGTCCATCCATGGCCTCCTCCATTGTCAGAATAAGGCCACACTTAGGTTGGGGAACACCACCTTATATTCTGTTTGAGTAGCCTCCAACCTGATGGCATGAACATCAATTTCTCAAACTTCCAGAAATACCTCCCCACCTTTAATCATTTCCAATCCCCTTGTTCCTCTCTGATTTTATCTCCTAGCCCACCCATCCCCTCCCTCTGGTGAACCTCCACTCACCGCCCCCTTTTTCTTTTTTCCATAACCTTCTGTCTTTTTCACCAATCAACTTCCTAGCTCTTTGCTTCATCCCTCCCCCTCAAAGTTGCACCTATAACCTGGCGTTTCTCTCTTTCCCCCACCTGTCAAATCTACACAGTCTTTTTTCTCCAGTCCTGCTGAAGCGTTTCAGCCCGAAACATTGACTGTGCTTTTTTCCGTAGATGCTGCCTGAAAATAATCTCAAATACATTGCCTCCATCCTCTTCCATGTTAACTGATGTCCCTCAACATCCCGACATTTAACAAGTTTTACAATTCTCCAGTTAAATATTTTCAGTATCTTTGTTTCCATCTCCCTGTTGCCTCATACTATTCAACTTAATTATATTCAGTACATCTACAGTTCTGACCTCCTCTGCAAAAATGTTGCCAGTTTTTTTTGTCCCTATTTCAGTCAGTGATCTTAGCTCAAAGTTTGGAATTATCTAAACATTCTTTATCTTTGATTGTACTCTTTCCTGAAGTGAAATTGCTCTCATCATCCCCTTAAGAAAATAATAATGCCATCTTATTGTTTATTCCTAATTCTTCCCATTTCACATTGTTTTGAACTACCTTTGAAAGTTGTTGATTATTCCCCTGTCCCTCCACTTAGCTTTCTACTTAATACATTCTCAGAGTAATCTAAACCTCTGAGGCCTGTTAACTAATTTATATCAAGTCATGCCTATCCATCTTCAGCATCAAATTGGAATCATGTCAGTTTGGAAAAACTCTTCCTTCTCTTCCACTAAAGTGAAAACATCTTGGAGCATTTTACTACATTAAGCATACTGTCTAAGTCTAAGTTTTATACTGCTGTTGTTTTTCTTTCCTTACAAAGATCTGACAGCACAGCCTCAGAATAAAGGAACGTCCCTTTAAACCCGAGATAAAAAGGAATTTCTCCAGCCAGAGCATGGTATTTGTGGAATTTATTGCCAGAAAGATTGTAGAAGCAAAGTCATTGGGCACTTTTAAGGCAAAGATTGATAGGTTCTTGTGTAATTAATTGATCTAAATTTCTAGACAAATAAATTTAGCACTTAGTGAACACAGAAATATCCTATAGGTAGAAAAAGATATTACTTTTCAATGCTAAAGACTGGTAAATATATTTGCCAGGACATAGACAAAACTGTAGGATTCTGTTGTTGATTGAAGAGTGCCATTGAATCTCTATACTTGTTTAACTGACAGTTTTTGTCTCAAGTTAACCTCAATGAGTTTACTTTGTGCTGGAGACTATAGTATAGAATTATAGATAAGTATGCTGGATATTTCTGCACCAAGAAAAAAAAATAGGAATTTTAAGTGTGCTGATCAGCAGATGTTAAAAAAGCATGAGGATTTGGATCCAACCATGTAGATGCTATGGTCAAGAAAACACACCAGCATCTTCTGCTTCCCCAGGCAACTAACACCATTTGGTGCTTTCCCTTTGACTCTCAAGAATTTTTAATGATGCACCACGGGGAGCATCTTACCTTGATGCATCAGGAGTTGGTATGATGCTCTGCTAAGATCGCAAGAAACTGCAGAAAGTTCCAGTCACAGCTCAGCACATGATAGAATCAAGCCTCCCCTCTATGGACTCTGTCTATATATCTCGCTGCCTCAGTGAAGCAGCCAGCACTCTCAAAGACTCCACATACCCTGGACATTCTCTCTTTTTCTCCTCCACTGAGGCAAAAGATTCAAAAGCCTGAAAGCATGTACTGCCAGGCTCAACGACACATTCTATCACACAATTACAAGACTAATGTATAGTCCCCTAGCACAAAAAGAAGCACTCTTGACCTCACAATCTACCTCGTTATGGTCTTCCACCTTATTGCCTGCCTGCACTGTACTTTTTCTGCATTCTGTTATTATTTTCTCTCCTAGTACCCCAATGCCCTGATACGATGAAATGATGCATTCTTTATGATATACAGAACAAAGCTTTTCACAGTACCTCTGTATATGTAGCAATAATAAACCAATTTATCAACTTGTATGATGCATTGAGCGAAGAGTGCTGAGAAGACTTGCCTAAGAACTGTCTCAAGACAATATAATTTAGGTGACATTACATTTCATAAATATTCTTCCCAGTAAGTTACCCAGAACGCAGCATCAGAACATCCACGCACTTCATCACTATTTGATTTTATGCTGTTATTTGTGACTCACACTGCTACACTCTTTCTAGACATTACTCACATCTCAGGTGCCTTTCAGATCTCCTCAACCATTTGAGGCATTACACATATTCAGATACCAAATGAGGCATATGTCACTCTTTCCCTTTCGGGTCAAGGTGCCACATTACCACCATAGCAGGTCACGGCCAGAATCCGGAAGCACGTCATTAGTCACCATTCTTAGAGGCATTGAGGCAGGGTGAGAATGGAAGATGCTGTGAAACAGACTGATTAGGTTGTATCGATTGAGCTGTATGTATGTGGCTATTCCAAAATCGTTACACATCCAATACTACCCCAATTCTGATCTGATCCATTAGCTTGAAACTGTCTCATTACATATATAATGTTACCTTCTGGCAATAGATGTTTGTCATTGCAGGCTGCTGAAATAAAAATGCTTTTGCCATTCTTTGTCTGCCACGTAAAGTATTACTAAATGTAAGATTAGGGCTTCTGATATGAGAAAGTCACTCTTGAACTTAATGTGAAATTTTATCACTTTTTTTTGGTTACTATTTCATAGAGAGATGGAGGAATACAGGACAGAAAAAGGCCTGCCATGTCAATGCCAACCATTTAATTTATCTATACCAGTTCCATTCATCCATGACTCACAGATTACTAACCAAACCCGCCTCAGTAAACAAGGCTGTCTGCTATGTAGTTCCAAAGATTGTTTTTATAAGAATCTGAATCAGATTCATAATTGCTGAAGGTGTTGAAGTTGGCACTAAGGTGGCAATTTATGTCACACATTCTTTATTTTCCTCATATCATTTGTCCCTCCCAATGGGTTATTCTGAGGAAAATGAGGTGATGCAGGGTTAGAGGAACAGCATTAATGACAATGCACTGAGTTATTTCTCAGCTCAGGCTCTTAAAAACACAGCAGGTGATTAATGTATTGAACAATGGTGCTGCCTGTATTGTAAAAGAGGAGAGGGAAAGAGAGAGCAGAACTATTTAGGCTACTTCCAGATTTACTGATGAGTTGCTGTTGGTTACAAGGGCATCCTGGAATATCATTTTTCATCCTGACAGAGGAAGAAGTATGAAGCTGATACTGACGAATATGTAGCCATGGATAGCTTCAGCAGTTCTAACAAGGCTTATGACCTCCTGTTCCTGGATTCAGTGCTGCACCTGGATTAATGACCTCTATATATTGGGTGAGGTGAGCAGAATGACATGTTCACAAACACCTGATGTGCATGTTTCTCCAGCTCATCACTGTCCTTCAAAGTCTACTCCAGCACATTAATCATCACTGTTGTTCGTCTTTCAAGTGGAATCATTGCTCTTAGTTATGTACACACTCTCACAGCTCCATCGATTCAGTCACTATAACCACTAAACCTCAGCTTTAGTTAATGCCATATCTTTCCCGAAAAATCACAAGTAACAAGTGCTTTTCAACATTTCATTCGTCCTTTTGTTCAAAGAACACAATTCAAAGTTCAAAGTAAATTTATTATAGAAGTACGTATACATCATCATATCCAGTACTACCCCAAGACTCTTACAGACAAACACAGTAGAACAAAGAAATACAACAGAAAGAATGAAAACCTAGGCACAAAGACTGGCAAGCAGCCAATGTACACAAGAGCAAAATAGGCAAATACAATAATAATAATACTAATAATGAAGAAGTAAATGATTAATACTGAGAACATGAGTTGTAGAGTCCTCATTTGAGTAATTGATTTTCATATTCAAGGACCAAAGGAGAGAGAATAGCTCCCAATACTGAAGCCAGGAGGGCATTTTTACTTTATAATATAGCTTGGCTAAAAAGGTTTGTTTTTAACCTTGACCACTCTGTAAACACTATAAATAATTAGTAACAGTAAATGCACAGAATTCTAATGTTGTACTAACTAACATTTTGATTTTTGTTTGAGTCAAATAAATAAAATATTTGAGTACCATGCAAAACTCACATACAGGCACACAACGGCTCATGTTCACACCTTCTTCTTGCAACACACACAAAATGCTGGAGGAACTCAGCAGGCCAGGCAGCATTGAGGGGAAAAAGTACAGTTTACTTTTTCCCGCTGGATGCTGCCTGGCCTGCGGAGTTCCTCCAGCATTTTGTGTGTGTTGCTTGGACTTCCAGCACCTGCAGATGATCTCTTTGCCACCTTCTCTCATGTTGTCCAGTTCTAGATTCCTAACGAGAAGGATGTTAAGTGAACATTTCCAGTGTAACAATTCCTATATTCCTCTATCCAACATGAAATGCATCAACCAAGATTATTTATTTGCAGATGTATATTTCTGCAATGATGTTTTGTTAGTCAAGCAATTTCACAGGCATTTCTGTTCTAGTTGAAGAACCCATTGATTGCCTGATTAACTTAGAGGAATATTTGGGGTGAAAGTGCGAAGATTTATTTATTTAGAGATATAACACAGAACAGATCCTTCCAGCCCAATGAGACAGACTGCTCAGCAACCCCACACCTTAACACTATCCTAATCACAGGACAGCCAGCCGGTTGTATAGTGGCATCAGCGTTGGACTTCGAGACGCGTGGTCCCTAGTTTGAATCCGGCCAGCTCCTTGCATGCTCACAGTCACAAGGAGAACATATGTACAAACTAAACTCCTTACGGACAGCACTGGAATTGAACCAGAATGCGCCAAGCAGTGATGGGATTGCACCATATGCTACTGTGGTGGGCACCCTTCTTCGCCATTGTGACCAAGGGTGAATTGGCAACTAAATTTCGATTGTTCACTTAGAGAATATTTCCTTACTAGGAAGTATAACCAGCAGTGTTGACTATCAAACTGTAAAAATCTACCTTTGTGTCAATGATTTACAAATGGAGCTGCTACTTTAATTGGTTTTTCCTAAGATTCCAGTTTTACAATCACGCTGTTTTCTGATCACACTGTGTCCAAGCTAACAACCTTTAATTAAGTTCAGTCCACAAAAATGAGTACTTTAACTGTCTCTCAGTAGAGTTTTTAGCTAGTAAAATTAATGACCACAGAGAGTACTGCAAGATCAAGCAAAAGGAACCATGACCACAAAAGTCAAAGCTACTCATGTCTGCATTGATGTAATTAGCTAAACAGGATTCCAATTATGTATTCACACAGGTATTTAGAAAGCCCAGCAGCAAGAACTTTATATAATAAATGATAATGAACTGGAAGTACAAATGAATGGAGGGATCTCAAGTCAAGTCAAGTCAAGTCACTTTTATTGTCATTTCAGCCATAACTACTGATACAGTACATAGTAAAAATGAGACAACGTTTTTTCAGGACCATGGTGTTACATGACACAGTACAAAAACCAGACTGAACTACGTAAAAAACAACGCAGAAAAAGACTACACTAGACTACAGACCAACCCAGGACTGCATAAAGTGCACAAAACAGTGCAGGCATTACAATAAATAATAAACAAGACAATACGGCAGTAAGGTGTCAGTCCAGGCTCTGGGTATTGAGGAGTCTGATAGCTTGGGGGAAGAAACTGTTACATAGTCTGGTCGTGAGAGCCCGAATGCTTCGGTGCCTTTTCCCAGACGGCAGGAGGGAGAAGAGTTTGTATGAGGGGTGCGTGGGGTCCTTCACAATGCTGTTTGCTTTGCAGATGCAGCGTGTAGTGTAAATGTCTGTAATGGCGGGAGAGAAACCCAGATGATCTTCTCAGCTGACCTCTTTATCCGCTGCAGGGACTTGTGATCCGAGATGGTGCAATTTCTGAACCAGGCAGTGATGCAGTTGCTCAGGATGCTCTCAATACAACCCCTGTAAAATGTGATGAGGATGGGGGGTTGGTGGGAGATGGACTTTCCTCAGCCTTCACAGAAAGTAGAGATGCTGCTGGGCTTTCTTTGCTATGGAGCTGGTGTTGAGGGACCAGGTGAGGTTCTCTGCCCGGTGAACACCAAGAAATTTGGTGCTGTTTACGATCTCTACCGAGGAGCCGTTGATGTTCAGTGGGGCGTGGTCACTCCGTGCCCTCCTGAAGTCAACAACCATCTCTTTTGTTTTGTTCACATTCAGAGACAGGTTGTTGGCTCTGCACCAGTCCGTTAGCCACTGCACCTCCTCCCTGTGAGCTGACTCATCGTTCTTGCTGATGAGACCCTCCATGGTCGTGTCATCGGCGAACTTGATGATGTGGTTCAAGCTGTGTGTTGTAGCACAGTCATGGGTTAGCAGAGTGGACAGCAATGGACTGAGCACACAGCCCTGGGGGGCCCCCATGCTAAGTGTGATGGTGTTGGAGATCCTGCTCCCGATCCAGACTGACTGAGGTCTCCCAGTCAGGAAGTCTAGGATCCAGTTGCAGAGGGAGGTGTTCAGGCCCAGTAGGCTCAGCTTTCTAATCAGTTTCTGAGGGATGATTGTGTTGAATGCTGAACTAAAGTCTATGAACAGCATCCGAACGTATGTGTCTTTTTTGTCCAGGTGGGTTAGGGCCAGGTGGAGGGTGGTGGCAATGGAGTCATCTGTTGAGTGATTGGGATGGTACACAAACTGCAGGGGGTCCAGTGAGGGGGGCAGCAGGGTCTTGATATGCCTCATAATGAGCCTCTCGAAACACTTCATGATGATGGATGTGAGTACAACGGGACGGTAGTCATTTAGGCAGGACACTGAAGACTTCTTTGGCACGGGGACGATGGTGGCGGCCTTGAAGCACGTTGGAATGGTGACGCTGCTCAGGGAGATGTTGAAGATGTCAGTGAGAACATCTGCTAGCTGGTCTGCACATCCTCTGAGCACTCTGCCAGGAATGTTGTCTGATCCAGCAGTCTTCCGTGGGTTGACCCTACACAGGGTTCTTCTCACATCGGTCACAGTGAGACACAGCACCTGGTCATTTGTAGGCGGGGTGGACTTCCTTGCCGCCATGTCATTTTCCGCATCAAACCGGGCTTAGAAGTTATTTAGCGCATCTGGGAGGGAGGCATCACCCTGGCAGCAATAAAGGTAGAGGGATAATTCTGTCATTTCTGATACCTTAGTATCCTTCCTCGATCTCTCTGACTCCATCTCAGGAGAAAAACTGTAGACTGACATCTTTTATAAACCTACCAATACCCATGATAATCGTCCATATACCTCTTCCCCCCCCCCCCCCCCCCGTCTCCTGTAAAAATGCTATTCCTTTTCTCAGTTCTTTTGTCTCCACTGCACCTGCTCCCTGGATGAGGCTTTGATGTCCTCTTTCCTCAAAGAACAGGTTTCACTTCCTCCACCATCGATACTGCCCTCACCCGCATCTCCTCCATTTCCCAAACATCCCTGCTCACCCCATCTTCCTGCCACCTTAACAGTTATAGATTTCCTCTTGCCCATACCTACCACCCCATGAGCCTTTGCACCCACACATCATTCTCCACAATTTACACCATCTACAAAGGGATCCTACCACCAAAAATATCTTTACTTACCCTCCTCTCCGCTTTCCATAGGGACAGTTCCCTCCATGATTCCTTTGTCTATTTGTCTCTCCCCACTAATCTCCCAACACCTACCCATTCACGTCCATTCAACACCCCAAACAGTCCTTCGGTCCTTCCTTTTTCCTATGGTCCACTTTTCCCTCCTATCAGATTCCTTCCTCTCCATCCTTTTACCTTTCCTACCCACTGGGCTTCATCTATCACCTTCTAGTTGTCCTCCTTCCACCTTTCCTTTCCAGTGCTGAAGAAGGATCTTGGCTCAAAATGTCAACTGTTTGTTCATTTGCATGGATGCTGCCTGATCTACTGATGTCCTCTAACATTTGGTGTGTATTGCTTAGGTAGAGGGATAAGGTATTTTGGAAGAAACCTATAATTGAGGGTTATTTTGTTGGAAAAAGGAGTTTAGCAGAGAATTACCATATCCAGCCATAGGAACTACTTCGCTTAACAAGTAGGGATAGATTTGAGGGAACAGAGCATAGTTAGAGAGGAAATGAGGATTTTTTTTTACATGAGGGCCTGGAATTCACTGCTTGAAAGGATAGTGGAAACAGAAACTCTCACCACCCTTAAATTTACCTGGCTCTGCATTTGAAGTTAGACCATAAGATATAGGAGCAAAGTTAGGCCATTTGCCCAATGAGTTTACCCTGCCATTTCATCGGGGCTGACCTACTTCACACTCACTTTCTCCCCATTTCCCTTCATGCCTTAACTAATCAAGAATCTATCAACCTCTCCCTTAAATATACCCACAACTTGGCCTCCACAGCCATCTGTGGCAACAAAATTCCACAGATAGCTAAAGAAATTTTTCCCCTTCTCCGTTCCAAATGGGTGTCCCTCTATTCTGAGGCTGGATCCTCTGGTCTTAGACTTCCCCACTATAGGAGAAATCCTCCCCAAAACTATTTTGTCGAGGCCTTTCAACATTCAATGGGTTTCAATGAGGTCTCCTCCTCATTGTTCTGAGTTCCAGTGAGTACAGGCCCAGAGCCATCAAACGCTCCTCATTTGATAAGCTGTTCAATCCCTGAATCATTCTCGTATGCCTCCTTTGAACCTTCTCCAATATAAGCACATCCTTTCTTAGTTAAGGGGCTGAAAACTGCTTACTATATTCCAAATGAGTCCTCGCCAGTGCTCTATAAAGCCTTAACATTGCATCCTTGTTTTTATATTCTAATTCTTTCAAAATAAATGCTAACATTGCATTTGTCTTCCTCACCACTGACGCAACCTACAAATTAACCTTTAAGTTATCTTGCTCAAAGGCACCCAAGTTGCTGTGCACCTCAGATTTTTGAATTTCTTTCTCCACTGAGAAAATAGTTTACTCTTTTATTGCTTCTACCAAAGTGCATGATCATACACTTCCCAACATTGTATTCCATCTACCATTTCTTTGCCTATACTGTACTCTTAATCTGTCTAAGTTATTCTGTAGTCTTTCTTGCAGTCATTCCTCAACACTGCGGTACGTCTCCCTTCACCTGTCTTCATATCGTCTGCAACCCTGGCCACAAAGTTATCAATTCCTTCAACCAAATCATTTACATACAATGTAAAAGGAAGTGGTCCCAATGCTGACTCCTGCTGTAACCTACCAGAGGTCTGTGAGCAGAAATGAGGTAGAAATTAGCAACACAGTCCTCCATAATTTTTCCTCGGTGGGGCTCTACATAAGATCAGGCCAGCTACAACTCCCATTGTCAGCAGTAGTGAAGGAGCTCAAGGAGCTAAAGGGTCGAGTTGTGTTAACACTGAGGTGCTCCAGTGACAAGCTAATAAACCAAGCAGGAGTCGCAACAAGATCGGGCCAAAAGTGGGCCGCCAACTTGGTCATAGACCAGGCAGTGAGCTCCCTGCATTTGAGAGACATCATCGCCAACCATGCCTGAGACAACAAGACCTTGGCTCTGCACACTTCCCATGATGGCGGAGTGCAAGTGCAAGGGATGGGCGTAACATAGTCCAGGCAGTGGTACGGAACCACGAAGATGAAAGTGGAGTTGGGGCCACAGGGCGCTTGGATGAAATGGGATTTTCCCAAGTGCAAGATCACTTAGGCAGAGCTTTGGACACTGGAGCCCTTCTGCATTTCTTTCCTCCTACGGTTCATGTATGACTCTGTCCCTACACCGTCACAGCTGCACACATGGGGGCTTGATGCACCATCAATAACTCTCTGAGACGTGAGGCGAGATATCGGCTTTTATTGACTGGAAGAAAGAACAAGCAGCAATTGACCACCATGCTACATCCTGGAGACTGAGGGCTGGGCTCAGGCCTCAATCGCCTTTATACCGGGGTCTGTGGGAGGAGCCACAGGAGCAGTCAGCAGGGGGGGCGTGTCCAGACAGGTATATGTAGTTCACCACAGGGCTGAGAGAGGACCCTAACTGCAAGCTTTGTGGTCAGCAAGGTTCACTGGCACACATACTGTCAGGCGTCTAAACAGCTTTAATACAAGTTTGATACGGTCCTGCTGTCCCTTGCTGACACACTGGAGTGTGAGAGGTGTAAAAAGAGACCAGCTGGTAAAGAGGCAAACAGGGCAGTCATTTTCATCAAGGAGAGGGCCACACCAGTCATATCAAATAGGACTAAATCCAATCGACTGAAAACTGCCAGATCATGGGAGGTGAGGCTTGATGCAAGGAGGAAGCTGCAGTTTTCAGAGGTGGTGCAAACTACGCTTCAACCAGACTTTGGACTGTGGTCCACCGAAGACAAGAACATCATCCTGGAGAAGTTCACAGTACCATGGGAGGAAGGATGGAGGAGGCTCATGAGAGGAAGGCCCTGAACTACCAGTCCTTAGCCCAGGAGTTCAGGGACAAAAGGTGGCAGACGTGGCTATTCCCAGTAGAGATCGGCTGTAGAGAGTTCCTAGCAAGGTCGGCATGGAGGTTGCTGTCTGCGTGGAGCCTTGGTGAAAAGAGCAAGAACTAAGCAGTTCGCAGGATGGGGGAGGAAGCAGAAAGAGCCTCTTGCAGAATATGGAGCAGGTGAGAGGAGTTGAGCTGGAAGTTAGGAGCAGATGGGCAGTGACTTGGCCAGTACATCTGACCCACCAGCTAGAGAGTGTAGTGGTTAAGGGTCAAAACAATCTATGAAAATTGGGCACCACCTAATGACATCTGCTCTTGGCCAAAGGCTACGGTTACCTCATCAGGTAACTGAAGAGAACAACCCAGTGTATGATGCAAACACTGATACTAAGCCAGAACTTATACTTGATATAATTTTTCACTGCTATTGTCTTTCTTATTCACAATTAATACACATTTAAAAATAGATCATAATTGGACAGTTAAGTGCCAAATAGGGTATTGAGTAAAGGTTTAAAGCAACAGCCTGAACTTCTGTCACAGATACTTTACCTGGAGAAACACTCAATGGATTATAGAAAAGTTGTTCTTGATTTATGTCACTGAGGGAAAACAATGTACAAGAAAGCCTAGAAACTAGACACAGCAATGCTCATTCTTCATCAGGAAGCTGTGCACTAAAACAATATTACCTGGGTTTGAACACTCTAGCAATCATTACTGAGTGCCTGTTGGGAAACTGCATTAAATGTTTTCAAACAGGATTCATGTTAGGAGTGCTGAAAAATTGCAGACATCATTTACACAATCAACGACATTAAAATCGTGCGATGCCAGAAAACTCTTTTGTAAATTTGGAACCCTTAGATGCAATCGAGAAACTTCACTGAAAACACACAAGGTCTCCAGGACTGGTGAAGAGATATTCATTAAAGTGCCTTCAGAGTGACAAAAGGCCTTTGCCAGCCTTAGTTTTCAAAGAGCAGGATAATGGTAACCTTATTAGTTAGTCACCCCATAGCTAATTGCAGGGAACGGCCCTGCATCTGATGTGATCACTGAGTCACACATCCTCCACACTTTCCTTCACTTTCATAGTTACCTTTAATGTAGCTATTTTGATTCCGTTCCCAGTGATCAGCATCAGTAGTTCCACAGTTCCACTTAATATCAGAGAAATGTGTACAATATACATCCTGAAGTTCTTGTTCTTCTCAGGACATCCATGAAAATAGAAGCATGCCCCAAAGAATGTATGACAGTAAAAACATCAGAGCCCCAAAACCTCCCCCCTCCCCCTCCCCCTCCCATGCACAGGCAGCAGCAAAGCAACGACCCTCCTCTTCCCCACTTCAGCAAGATAATGTATCAGCGCCCTCCACCCAACGAGAAAGCAATAGCAACATCCTCAAGAACGAACATGATCTGCAATACAACAAAAACTAATCATCCACCTCACAATTCGACATTCCTCTCTCTCCCTAATAAGGGGATAGCGAGGCCGCTAATACTAAGAGTTTCTGGTGCAGTGTTAAACAGCAAGTTCACAAGACCCAATGATTCCAGCTGCTACAGGACTCCTTGTCACTTTTTTTTTACTGATTTCATATTTTTTGTGGGATATCTGAGCAGGCATTAACAATATTCACAGCATGTGCTTATTGCTCCAGAAAAGGATGGAATCTATTTTCAAGGTAATAGTATTTCTCTACTTAAAGAACTTCAGTTATAGAGTTCTTCAAAGTGGTGTGAAAGGTGTAAAACAATGACTTAATGCAAATGAATTCCGTATAATCTAAACTATTTTTATTATAGTTTGAGTGAGTGAGCCAGATCAGTTTAACAGGTGAAGTACTTGATATCTTACTAACATGAAAGATTATCCAGCTCTTAAAACAAGACTACTATATTCAGAAATGAGTAAGATATACAGAAGAGAATGTGTTTAAGGCCGGATACAACATAATCTATGTGCTCAAATTGAAAATGGGTGCATTGTAATTTTGATGCTAATGTGAGTCAAGAAGCCTTGCTCAATTTGTAAGTGAAATGATCAATGGTGATTGTGATAAGTCTGGAATGAAAATAGCAGGAAGGCATTCAGCAGTTTTTCAGTCCAGTGAATGGGAATACAGAACTAACGTTCTGCGTCAGGTTGTAGTTGCAGTAACAATGCTGCAGTGTTTTGAGTGTTTTTGAAAAGACTGATGTATACTCTTAAAACCAATATTCTGCTTTTGTTGGTCATCCCCTGAACTAGTAATGACAATGAAAAAGCCTGCTGTTCCTAGGTACAATCTAATAATGGTGAACTATGAGTAAAGAAGTGTTAAATTTAAATTATGACCTCCACATGAAGGTGGTCAACTTACAGTATTCCAGTCAACCAGTTACAAGTGAAGTACAAATTATGCACTTCTGGCACAGGATAAGCATCACAGAACCTGCCAAGCTGTTGGATATGTATTTATAGATGGGACATATGTGTCAATAAAAGGTAACAGGAATTGTGCATGTAAACATGAATGAATAACTCTTAAAATTCAACACACTAAAGCATTGTAGATGATCATAGTAGTTCAAAAGATGCATTTCCCCTGGCTTGCAACATTCATTGCTTATAGTTTCCCATTCTTTCTGTCCCTAACTCTGGTTAGATTCTTTCTTAGGAATTCAGGATTGAGAGCTCAAAAACATCAGCAAATGCTCAGGTTTTTGTTCTTTAGTTCAGCAGAGATGGTAGGCTTGCCATTTGATCCTTATTCTTGCTGGATAGAGATGGTTGATAGAGCAAGGCCTCATTGCTTGGCAGATCTCTAAATATCCCAGAGTGGAGTCAGTGCCTTTCTCTTCAGTGGGACAGCTGAACAACGGCGTAATGCAGCACTGTATCACCAAGTAGTTGTCATCTGACCATTTCAAGAATATAGTTTTGCAGCAACTTTTATTTCACAAAGCTGCAAATCAATTTTAAGAGCTCACGGTAAAGTGCTGACTGAAATAATTCAAATAGTATTAATTCAATAATTTACTTAATTATATATCAGAACACTTCGGTGTTTAAACATTTTTTAAATGTTTCTTAAACTTTATTGCAGCATCATCTCAGGCATTGATGCATGGTAGAAATTAACAAGTAACAGAGGACACCCCAGTGATACATGATTGCTCTGATCAACCAAAGGTAATTACATACAGCTTCCATGTAATGCCTGATGCAGTTTCTATTGAATCTCTGGAAACCTTCTGCTGGGAGGCAATAAATTTTAATCTTTGTAAGTAATAAAATGAAATTAATGTACATGCTTTATCTTATCCTTTTGTGACCTTATTTGATCACCAAAATATAAAAGGGAATCCCTTCAGCAGCCTGATATTATTTAAGTAAGACTTTTTGAGTCTATTAATAAGAATGTTGAATGATACCAACCACTGTAACGCATTTGTATTCAACTTTCAAAAGTGATTTATTTTAAATAGAGTTTGCCTCTAAATATTCATTGCTTCAGTACTATAACATTTACCATGTGATCCTAATAAACAGTTACGTAGTTTCCTTTAATTTCAAAAGATTCAAGGTTCAAGTTTATTTATCATGCTTACTCAAAACATACAGCGAAAAGTGCTGTTTGTGCTGCATCACCACTGAAAGAATAGCAGAAATGCTGTATTTGTTGGCAGAACAATTATGGAAGAAAATCATCAAGTGATTTCAAGTCAAAGTACACTACCATGACTATGATTATTGCTAACTATTATTAATATTGTTGGGTTATCAACACCTCTCTCTGTAACTGGAGCTTGGAGTTCACGGCAGAAAGATCACAGTTAGTCCCCGTTTCTAGCTCTGTCATGCTGAGCACTGGCAGCCCCAGCAAGGCCGCATGCTTAGACCACTGCTGTTCATGCTGCTGACGCATGACTGTACTGCTGGATCCAGTTCAAACCCAATCATCAAGTCCGCTGATGACACAACAGTGGATGGCCTCATCAACAATGACGACAGGATGGCATATAGAGAGGAGGTAGAACAGGTTGTAGAATGGTGTGAGCACAACAGCTTCAGTCTCTATGTGGACAAGACTAAAGAGATGATTGCAGATTTTAGGAAGGTGTAGGCTTCACTGGACTTTAAAGAGTTAGGAACACCAAGTTTCTGGGATTGCACATAATATACAATCTCACTTGGTTCGTCACCTCTTTAGTAAAGAAAACAAAGCAGCATATCCACTTCCTGAGGAGATTGAGGTGAGGCTTCCTCCCCACAGCCACCTGTGGTGAACTACATATGCCTGTCTGGACACGCCCCCTGCTGACTGCTCCTGTGGCCCCTCCCACTGACCGTGGCTCCTCCCACAGACCCCGGTATAAAGGCGATTGAGGCCTGAGCCTGGCCCTCAGTCTCCAGGATGTAGTATGGTGGTCAACTACTGCTTGTTCTTTCTTCCAGTCAATAAAAGCCGATATCTCGCCTTCACGTCTCAGAGAGTTATTGATGGTGCATCAATTTTATTGACTGGAAGTTTTAAAACATGGAAAGTATTTTACGTCCGGAAAAATTGGATTTGGACCCCCAAGCCCCTGAAGCAGCTCTTGCCTTTGAACTCTGGCTTGCATGCTTCCAATCATACTTGGAGGAGGTTAGTGCAACTGAACCCGCTGTTATGCACAGAATTCTCTCTCGAGGGTCACCCCGAAAGTTTACTCACTTATCAGAGACCTGTCGACCTACCAAGGGGCACTGGACGCCCTCAAAAGACAGTACCTGCGGTCGGTGAACACCGTCTACGCAAGACATCGCTTAGCAACGCGATGACAGCGGCCTGGAGAGTCGAGCGCCGAGTTTCTCCGAGCCCTACAGACACTCGTGCGAACTTGCGACTGCAAAACTCTCATGGCGGAACAGCATGCAGAACTCCTCGTACGAGACGCCTTTGTTACAGGGATTAGGTCAGTGTACGTGTGCCAGCGGCTGCTGAAAAATGCCGATCTTACCTTATGCTCGGCGATCGAGACGGCCGGCACACTGGAGGCTGCTCTGCAGAATGCTGACGCTGTTCAGCCGCGCGATCCCCCGCCGGTTCCGTGGACACCTCAGACCCCGACCCCACCGGTTCCCGCAAGCGAATTCGCCAACACTGCTGCCAGTCGCGATTCCACGAACTTCCCGAACCCAACCACAGCTGCTGCCAGTCGAAAGCCCGCGCAGTGTTACTTCTGCGGACTCGAAAAGCACCCCTGAAAATGCTGCCCAGCCCGAGAAGCGACCTGTTCCAGCTGCGGGAAGAAGGGCCATTTCGCCAAGGTCTGTAAGTCTAAACCACGAGCGGGGTCGGGCAGCGCTGCGTGCGAGGCATGGGGGCCGCCATCTTGCATGCCCGGATGGGGGCGGCCATCTTTGTCGGCGCCAACATGCCCCGCCCCTTACCCACCGGTGCTTACCGGGCACCAAGACGGCAGTTCAACTCTGGCCTCCGTAATCCTCGACCAAAGCACTCCACACCAGCTTGCAAGGTCAATGATGGATATCCTGGTGGAGGGGCACAGGACTAGCTGCCTGTTTGACACAGGCAGCACTGAGAGTTTTATTGACCCGGACACAGTGCAACGTTGCGGACTCGTGACACGGCCGGTAAGCCAGAAGATCACCTTGGCTTCTGGGTCATATTCCACAGACATCCGGGTGGGTTGTGTAGTGACATTGGTGGTGCAGGGCACAGAATATCGGGACTTTGCGCTACTGGTCATGCCTCAACTGTGTGCACCTGTGCTATTGGGGCTGGACTTCCAGAGCCACCTCGAAAGTGTGACTATGGCATATGACGGGCCCCTCCCACCACTCACTGTCAGGAATCCTCAGTTTTGTGGGACTTCGTCATATACCCCGCTACTGACCACACACACACACAGAACCACACATCCCACCCAGCACCATGCCGACAGCTGCGCTACTGACACCACTTGCAGCCTCTCCACCCTCAAGATCCCTCCCTCACCACTGTTCGCCAACCTGACCCCCGACTGTAAACCTGTGGCAACTAAAAGCAGGAGGTACAGCGCGGGGTACAGGGCCTTCATTAAGTCGGAGGTGCAGCGGCTGCTCAGGGAGGGGATCATTGAGCCAAGCACAAGTCCTTGGAGGGCCCAGGTGGTTGTTGTTCGGACCAGGCAGAAAAATAGGATGGTCGTGGACTATAGTCAAACCATCAATAGGTTCACACAGCTTGACGCGTACCCCCTACCCCACATCGCGGATATGGTCAACCAGATAGCTCAGTACAAGGTGTACTCGACAATAGATCTGAAATCCACTTATCACCAGCTCCCCATCCGCCCAGAGGACCGCCCCTACACCGCCTCTGAGGCGGGCGACAGGCTCTATCACTTCCTGCGCGTCCCATTCGGTGTCACAAATGGTGTCTCGGTCTTCCAGAGGGAAATGGACCGGATGGTGGACCAGTGCCAACTGAAGGCCACATTTCCCTATCTGGATAGCATCACCATCTGTGGTCACGACTGGCCGGATCACAACGCCAACCTCCAACGATTTTTCCAAGTGGCCAAAGCCCTGAACCTTACTTATAATAGGGACAAGTGTGTGCTCGGAACCACCCGACTCGCTATCCTTGGGTATGTCGTTGAAAACGGGGTCATTGGCCCTGATCCCGACCGTATGCGTCCCCTGTTAGAACTCCCTCTTCCCACCACCCTCAAAGCCCTCAGACGGTGCCTGGGCTTCTTTTCCTATTACGCCCAATGGGTCCCCCATTACGCAGACAAGGCCCACCCCTTGGTTAAGTCTACCACTTTTCCCCTCTCTGCTGAGGCCTGCGCGGCCTTCAGCCGCATTAAAGGGGACATTGCCAAAGCAACGATGCATGTGGTGGACGAGACCATTCCCTTCCAAGTAGAGAGTGACGCCTCCGATTTCGCGCTTGCTGCTAACCTCAATCAGGAAGGCAGACCAGTAGCATTCTTTTCTCGTACCCTTCAAGGCTCTGAAATTCGGCACTCCACGGTGGAGAAAGAAGCCCAGGCCATAGTGGAAGCTATTAGGCACTGGAGGCACTATCTCACTGGCAAAAGGTTCACCTTGCTGACTGACCAGCGCTCAGTTACGTTCATGTTCAGCAACCAACAGCGGGGCAAAATCAAAAATGATAAAATTTTGCGGTGGAGAATAGAACTCTCCACCTACAACTATGATATCCTGTACCAGCCTGGAAGGCTCAATGAGCCCCCTGATGCCCTATCCTGGGGAACGTGTGCCAGTGCACAGCTCGACCGGCTATACGCCCTCCATGCACATCTTTGCCACCCGGGGGTCACCCGATTTTACCATTTCGTGAAAGCCCGGAACCTGCCGTACTCCCTTGAGGACATCGGGACGATGACCTGGGACTGCCAAGTCTGCGCTGAGTGCAAACCGCACTTCTACCGTCCTGAAAAGGCGCAACTTATCAAGGCCACCCACCCCTTTGAGCAACTGAGTGTTGACTTTAAGGGCCCCCTTCCCTCCACTGACCGCAATGTCTACTTTCTCAACATTATCGACGAGTACTCGCGGTTCCCCTTTGCCATCCCCTGCCCCGACACCACTACCACGGCCGTCATAAAAGCCCTGCACCAGCTCTTCACTCTGTTCGGATATCCCTGCTATATCCACAGTGATAGAGGGTCCTCCTTTATGAGTGATGAGCTGTGCCAGTACCTGCTGGCTAGGGGCATTGCTACTAGTCGGACCACGAGTTATAATCCCCAGGGAAATGGACAGGTGGAGAGGGAAAATGCCACAGTGTGGAAGGCCACACTTTTAGCCCTTAAGTCAAAAGGGTTGCTGGTCTCTCGATGGCAGGAGGTCCTCCCCAAGGCACTCCACTCTATCCGCTCCCTGTTATGTACGTCCACCAATGTCACCCCTCACGAGCGCCTATTCTCTTTTCCCAGGAAGTCTGCCACTGGGACCACCCTACCAGCTTGGCTGACGTCCCCAGGGCCAGTGCTGCTCTGGAAACATGTGAGGAGCAATAAATACTCCCCGCTGGTAGAGAGGGTTCACCTTCTACATGTGAACCCCCAGTATGCTTACGTGGTCTTACCTGATGGGCAGGAGGAAACGGTCTCCGTCCACGACCCGGCGCCCGCAGGAGCAGCAGACCACTACCCCGAACACTCCACAGTAACTATGAACCCTGTACCCGAGGTGACACCGTGCACACCGAGCCCTACACAGATTCCTCACGACACTCCTATACCAGGCGCCTCGCACATGCATGAGGGATCACTGACGCCTAGTGGGCTGACACCTCCAGTTAGGCCGGAACCAGCACAACCTCCGTCTCCAGTGCAATCACCACCAGCGTCTGTGCAATCACCACCACCGGCACCTGTGCAATCACAGCCGGTGCTACGTAGATCGCAGCGACAGATTCGACCACCTGATAGACTTAACCTGTAAATATACTTGTAAGAAAATTCGCCCCATGGGGACTCTCTTTTAAAACAAAGGGGGGGTGAATGTGGTGAACTACATATACCTGACTGGACACGCCCCCTGCTGACTGCTCCTGTGGCCCCTCCCACTGACCGTGGCTCCTCCCACAGACCCCGGTATAAAGGCGATTGAGGCCTGAGCCTGGCCCTCAGTCTCCAGGATGTAGTATGGTGGTCAACTACTCCTTGTTCTTTCTTCCAGTCAATAAAAGCCGATATCTCGCCTTCACGTCTCAGAGAGTTATTGATGGTGCATCACCACCATTGCAAACAATATTTACAGGAGCACCATTGAGAATGTACTCACCAGATGCATTACTGCCTGGTATGGGAATTGCAAGGTATCTGACTACATGACCCTATAAAGGATTGCGAGAACTGCTGAGAGGATCATCGGGGTCTCTTTTCCAGGCATTTGAAATATTTATCAGGAGCACTGCATACGCAAGGCCTTTAGCATTATCAAGGATCCCTCCCATCCATTCCACAATCCTCTGAATCCCTACCATTAGGCAGGAAGTACCGGAGCATGAGGAAAAGGACTGTTAGGAGGAGAACAGTCCTCCCCAGGCCATAAGACTACTGAACTCTTTGCTACCACATGGGCAACATCAGACATGAGTGCCAATAGTGTTCTACTGTTTATTTTTAAATTTGTGTCATAATTACAACTTAATGCGAAATGTCAGTCTTCTGGAATATATTTTATTATTTGTTAATTTATTCATGGTAATATTACTTGATGTGTAGTGTGTGAGTTATATGGGCTGTGTTGTGTGCCTTGGTCCAGAGGAACGTTTCTTTCATTTGGCTGTATATATTTATAAGATTGAATAATAATAAACTTGAACTTTCAGGTTTTAAGTATTGTTGGAGATTTTTAAATAATACCAAGTATGGAAATTACCTTTTGAAGTTCTCTCTTTTAACATAATGATTTATATTTGTTTATATTTTTCTTTCTGCACCTTATTTGACAGTATAGTTATCATACAAAATCACATTAGTGTTTATCTCTTGAGCCCTTTCTTAATCTCTATTAAACTCTGATGAATGAAATGCAACATCCTGTGTTGGCTGAATTTTCACAGCTGTACACCAGGGTGTCAGATGAAAGTGAATTGAGCTGAAGTTATAACATAATATCTAAGGTGATTTGCTTTCAGCATTAAATGTTTATGTACAAAAACTAATTATATCCTCATATCAACCAGTCTACTGCAAATTACTTCCCCCTGGGTCCCCTCCTCCTTCTTTTTCTCCTATGGTCCACTCCCCTCTCCTATCAGCTTCCTTCTTTTCCTGCCCTTGACCTTTTCTGCCACCTTGCTTCACCCATCACCTTCCAGCTAGACTCCTACCCCTCACCCACCATTTTATTCTGACATTTCCCCCTCCTTTCTTTGTCCTGTAGAAGGGTCTCAGCCTGAAATGTCAACTGTTTATTCATTTCCATAGATGCTGCCTGACCTGCTGAGTTCCTCCAGCACTCTGTGTGTGTTACTGCCAATTTATGCAGGTAATCATTGGCACGATTCAAACCTCTTTAAATTTTTTTTGCTACAATGTGGAGTGGGTCAGTGGGTTAATGAGAATAGTCAGAGAGAAAGAAAAAAACTAACGAAGTGTTATGCTAAAGCAAGTCACCCAAAATGCTGGTGGAACACAGCAGACCAGGCAGCATCTATAGGGAGAAGCGTTGTCGACATTTCAGGCCGAGACCCTTCGTCAGGACAGAGAAAGGAGGGGGAAAATGTCAGAATAAAATGGTGGGTGAGGGGTAGGAATCTAGCTGGAAGGTGATGGGTGAAGCGAGGTGGCGGAAAAGGTCAAGGGTCTCGGCCCGAAATGTCAACAGTGCCTCTCCTTATAGATGCTGCCTGGCCTGCTGTGTTCCACCAGCATTTTGTGTGTGTTGCTTGAATTTCCAGCACCTGCAGATTTCCTCGCGTTTGCTAAAGCAAGTCAGAAGTTTTGATGACATCAGAAACTAAATGGAGAATGTCCAGCAGACTGAGCAGAGTCTGTGGAGAGAGAAAGACTGATGGATAATTGAGTTGACCTTCCACTCTGAATAGAAGGTTTCTCAAATGGTCACCCAATGTGCTTTTGGTATCACTAGTGCAAAGGAAGCTGAAACAGTTTTGAAAGCTGGCAGTGGAAGTAACCACAACATATGACTAAAATTACATACAATCATCACATTTACAATCAAGTATTTCTTAATAAATTTACAAGTAAGTATTTTTTGTGTCAGTCTTGTGTGTATGCTGCTAAGTAGCTAAGGAAAAGAAGAGTATATTGAGTGTGTTCTGATTATTCTGCTGGGCAAGAGCATAATTTAATTGCTCAGTCCAGCTAGTTATTGCAAGTCAAGTGGGTACAATTTGAGAGTGGCTGACATGTTGCTGTATTGCCTTATTCTATGAATTAGCAAAGGGTGAATAACTTCCAGGCATGACTCACGCCTTCTGTTCAAAACCTGCTCCTTAAAGGTGTAATTTTATCTGCTACTTCAAGTCTCTGACACTTTTAGCATTGTATAAAAGAAGATTGACTTTACTTAAAAGAGAAATATAGATTTTTATTTGTTGCAGTTTAAGTTCTTAGTTGGATATCTGCAGGCTTCAGTATCTTAGAAATGCCATTCAAATTCATTTTGTGGAGTGATTGAAACAGCCAAGCCAGTGTCCAATTCCATTTTAATTAATTTACTGTTCTCTTCTGCTGTAAGCCATATTGCTTGTCTATTGTTAGTTTTCACATTGTGAATCTCAAGTCTACCCAGTCCTGTGTTCCTTCATCATTATTGGATTTGTCATCAACAGCTTGCAGATTAGTGCTCTTTTTGAAACTGTAACTTAACTTTCTCAACTTTTTCTCTTCCCTGTGCAGTCCATTTGTTTTTGCATGCCCAACACGCTCCTTGTATATGTCCAACTTCATTGCATTTTTTGCAAGTCTTGCTTTTAAATCTGCATTGGTATGGTGTTAATGAGCCACAATGGTAGCACAATTTGTTCTGCTAAACGGTATTCTGTTTAGATGTTGCAGTTTTGTTCACATTCACTTTCATCCCTGACTACAATTCAGTTGTGTCTCTGTCTGCTGTTGCCATTGATACAGCATTTTCAACTGCTCTTTTCTGCTTCAATTAGGAGCTGTTTTTGAATGCTTACTTGTAAGATTTCCACAAACTCAGCACATCATTAAACCCATTACTGAACTGACAATGCTCCGGAAATATCTTCAATTCAGACACATATACTGAAATGGACTCCGCTTCCTTTTAATTCTGCTTATGAAACCTAAAGTGTTCTGCAATCAACAGTGGTTTCAGTTCTAAATGCTCCTTCATTACTTTCAGGATATCAGCCTTTAAATCCAATGCAATCAACAAATTTGGTATTTGTTTCTCATTGACTATTCCATTCACATAAAATACAGCTCAAGTAATTCAGTGTACAAAATCCAGTTAACTGTTGTATAATCATTTGTATTAATCTTTCTGATGTACCCAGCCATTTCTGCTCTTTTTTTATGATTATTATGTACTGGTACTCAATGTTTATGAATGCATGAATTATTCCATGTTCTGCTTTTAATTTTAGTCGATCGTCTCTGTCTCCTTTTCTGAAGAGACACGTGCTGCATGGCTTTTCATTTACATGACCATTTCACTACACTTTTTAACAAGTTTGAACGTCTGACTGCACTTCAACAGGTAGGTAGTCATATCAGGTTCGTTTTAAAAACTACTTCATTGCAAATATTATGTTTTGTAACTCCAAAACATAAAAAAACTAATTAAAAGAAAGACAACGGACTGGGGATGTGAGTTTAACTTCTAGTTTTCTTCGCACACTATCACGTGGTAGTGTCATGATGTATGTAACTCACTTACTTTTACCTAAAACCCATAATGAATTATTTAAACAAACAAACAATGCTTAATCAACAACATATTTTCAATATTATTTAAATATTACTGAAATATTAAATACACACAGTCCACATCAGTGAATTTTTTATCATATTGTTACACTTATCCTGTAATTGAGCAAAATTAACTATTAACCTCTTAACTATTGCATTTTGTAAAAACATAGCCTTAAATTTTGTGTTTTGAATTTTTTACTGCCATTGATTTGTATTCTGAAACAAGATCCCAGCTTATTAATAAAACTCCCCCAAAAGCATTCTCTTAAAGTTTAAGTATCTCTGCTAGAGCCCTGGGAAGGTATATGATGAAAAGGTTACATCTGCTTTTCAATTAGTATTTATAAATTAATTGGTAAATGGATTTAAGTGAATTTCTCTGAAGTACAATAGATAAAACTTAATTAAAATGAAAGGCCATGCACAGGCAATTCCACTATGTGACAAACCTATGCAGACAAGCATGTGCATGTTGGCATACTCTCTCTGAGCATATGCTAACAGCAGGAAACCTTGATAGCCTCCAGCATACATGGGAAACTCACAGACAGACCATCATTGGATTTGTTGATGTGTGTTGCCAACAAATTACTTCACTGCATTATCAACATTGTGATGAGGTATACATTTATGTGGCTCCATTAATATCCCAAGGTGCTTCATAGAAGCTGTGGTAAAAATAATTCAGGTTATAAATGAAGATGAAGCAACAAAAAATTCAAATCATATGTGGAGAATATTGTTTTACAATAAGGCAAATCTTATAATGTTGGGTTACGAGACTACATTCTATGAAATAGCTTTATTGCTGAAATGTTATGAATTTCCTGGTTAAACAATCTGCACATACTTTTATCAAAAGTTGCAGCATCTCTCAAACTGGTGAAGGTGACAGCTGAGCAAATAGATAATCATGCAATGCTAATATAGCATCGATTTTCCAAAATGAAATACCAGTACCATAATATGTTTATGCCGGCAGGTAGGAGGCTACCTAGGCGGGAGATAAGGTATTGCTCCATCAACCTGCGTGTGGCCTCATCTTGATTGTAGAGGAGGCCATGGACAGACATGTCGGAGTGGGAGTGGTCTGTGGAACTAAGTGTGTGGCCACAGGGAGATCCCACCACTGCTGGAGGACTGAGCGCCGGTGTTCGGCGAAACGGTCTCCCAGTCTGCGGTTGGTCTCCCCAATGTATAAATGGCCACATCGGGAGCACTGGATACAGTATATCACCCCAGCTGACTCGCAGGTGAAGTGGTGCCTCACCTGAAAGGACTGTCTGGGGCCTAGGATGGTGGTGAGGGAAGAAGTGTGGGGGCAGGTGTAGCACTTCTTCCATTTGCAGGGATAAGTGCCCGGAGGGAGGTCGGTGGGGAGGGATGGGGGGGGGGGGGTGATAATTGGACAAGGGAGTCGCATAGGGAGCAATCCCTGCGGAAAGCCGAGAGTGGGGGGGGAGGGGAAGATGAGTCTGGTGGTGTCTGTCCATGGCCTCCTCTACCGTCAAGATGAGGCCACACGCAGGTTGATGAAGCAATACCTTATCTCCCGCCTAGGTAGCCTCCTACCTGCCGGCATGAACATTCAACTCACAGACCTCCATTGATACCCCTGCCCCCCCCCCCCTTACCCCATCCCTATCTATAATTTTAGTCTGGTTCTCTTTCTCTCTCTTTTTCCCCCCTCACTATAATCTCCCCCCAGCCCTACCTTTCTTTCTCTTTTATTTCCCATAATTCTCCACCTCCCCCCTAGCCCATTTCCCTTCAGCCTATCACTTCCCAGCTCTCTACTTCATCCCTCCCCCCACTTCTTATCCCCCCTCGACCATCCCATGTTACTTCTCTCCTGATGAAGAGTTTTGGCCTGAAATGTCGTCACTACCTCCTCCCATAGGTGCTGTCTGGCCTGCTGAGTTCTGCCAGCATTTGGTGTTTTTAGTTATTTCCAGCATCTGCAGATTCACTCGTGCTACCATAATATGTATGCCCAGACAAACCAAAATATACCAATAAGGAAAGTCGTTCCTTACTTGCATTTTTTAAAGGGATTTTCAAATACATACTGACCAGTTCTTGGCAGACTGGATGAAAATGTATCATTCTGATTTGTCGAAGCTTATTTGTTGGATACTTCTGAAGTTTGAAATGCAGTGAAAGGGAAATGCTGTGGCTGAAGGAACAGGTTAATTTGAGTCCAGAACAGTTTTCACAAGGGTTTGTTTCTCATGGCAGTCAACACAGTTAAAATGCTTAGCTGCTAAAATCATGCAAATAAACTTGAAGTTCAAAGATTTTATCAGCTGTGCGCCAGAGAAGGCAAGCTCTGATAAATCTGACATTAGAATGTCAACACTCATTTTCAGCACAATCCATTTAAGTACTTGGCTCCCTAGAAGTGTTTTCTTTGCTGAGCACAAGTTTCAGATTTAAAGTGAGGAAATCAAAAGTCCCTGCAGGATTTGGATGTAAGGCATGTCTTCTCTGATTATGCTCTTTTGGTACACTACAAAAATGACTTCTCTTGGAGACAAAGTCTCAGAGGTATAGTCTGTTGGGACAAACCTTCTCCTGTCTTGCTTACCATCAAGACATTGGCTTGTCTTTTATCTTCAGCCACCAAGGACGCAGGTGTTTTGGAGAGGATATCAAAGAGGTTTACTCAAATTGTTCTCAGGGTGAAGGATTGCAAAGGATTTAATAAAGATGTTTGCAATCATTAAGTGTGAAGATAAAATGGAATTGTTTTGATTGCTTGGTACACAGTTTCAAGACAGGAGCTTCTCAGATGCTTGAAAAATTAAAAACTAGGAACAAAAGGCCTGTTTATTAGCTTTGTTCCCAGCATATCTAGGGATCTTAAGGATCCTCAGCAGGGTAGATTGCCTCTAACTGATAATTAAAATCTGAAAGGCAGGACCCTGTTATCTACACTTCCCCCTCTCCTGGACAGATAAGCTATTATCTCATTTATATTAATAAATATACCGGGAGACGCACCAGTCAAAAGGTTGGAGGAATATATCAGTGCAGGAAACACACTTAAACTTGACATTTCACATTCTGTTTTGACTTTGGCAAAATTAATCAGTGAGTGGTAGCTGCAAACTGCATGAAGAATTGCAGGAATGACTGATGATGAGCTCGCTCTTTCTCCTTGTACTCTAGGTAGTAATGTTATTGTCAGCTCTGGGATCAATTTGTGTATCTAACCTGTTGGCATCTCCCATTAGAAAGAATACATATATATATGATGCATACAGCCTATATTGATATACTTTTTTTCAGCTCAGCATTTCCCTTTACTGCTTTGTGGAGAAGAAAGAGCATCCTGCTATTTGATGAAGGTCTGAGCTGGTGACGGTATGGTGAGTATGGTAGGGCATCAGGGATCTTGATGGATAATGGGACTAAAAGGGTCTTTCTTTACTACAAGATTCACAGACTAACAATGAAATAAGAGAACAATTGAAAAAAATGTTAGAATACAATGAGGTTCAGAAACAGAAATAGAGGGTTGGAAATTAAATTTCGATTAAGACTATTAAAGATGTTAAAAAAGAAAAAGCAACATTTTTAGAAACGTTAACATCTAGATTAACAAAAAAACCTTAACTGTGTAATTATCTTTGGTAAGTCATTAAACAATTGTAGAATTGAGCCTGCAAGGTTGTTTTTAGGGAATTTGAGTGATACTGCTAGTGTAGAGATTTCTAAAAAGAAGCATAAGAATTTTGGACATAGAAGTTTGCACCTTAGTTGTTAGATGTTCCACCATGTAAGAATATGGCCAATCCAATTCTTCACATCTACATTTTCCTAGAACACCAAAAATTCACCCAACACAATTTTAATCAGACTCTGTAACTGAGCTGTTCCCCTGAGATAGAAAATATTGAAGATGTTCATTTATCCTAAATCAGTCTCTTAATTGCTAAAGGTGGTCTTAATTGGCCAGCCTCTGATCTGGAAGAGGTGCCTCTTGCTCGAGATTTCACAGATGGAGATGATGGCCTCAGCATTTATGGTGACAATCCTTGAAGAACCTTGTATGTTGGGATGAATCATCGCAGGTCCTTCTAAAGTCTTGTTCATATAGGCCAGTTTTTCTCAATGACTCTTCATGGGGTAACCTCATCCAAGGAAATTTGCTGACCTGTCTCTAAACAAGTATAGTTTAATGGAGTTAGAAGAAGCAAAACTGTGCCTCCAAATGAAGACTCAAAGCCTCATATATTCACAATATGACTTTTATACTCTGTCTGGGTAGCCTCCAATCTGATGGCATGATCATCGATTTCTCGAAGTTCCGGTAATTACCCCCCCCCCCCTTCACCATTCCCCATTCTTGCTTTCCTCTCACAACTTCTCCTCTTATTGACCATTATCTCCCACTAGTGCTCTTCTGCCTTCCCTTTATTCCATGTTCTTCTGTCCTCTCCGATCAGATTCCCACTACTCCAGCTCTTTATCTCTTCCATCAACCAAACTTCCAGCTCTTTACTTCACCACCTCCCCCTCTCCTGGTTTCACCCATCACCTGCCACATTGTACTTATTCCTCCCCTCACCCCCACCTTCTTATTCTGGTTTCTCCCTATCCTTTCCAGTCCTTATGAAGGGTCTTGGTTTGAAATGTCGACTGTTTATTCCTTTCTGTAGATGCTGCCTGACCTACTGAGCTCCTCCAGCACATTGTGCATTGCTCTAGATTTCCAGCATCTGCAGTAGTCCTTCTGCTCAGTAAGATTCTATTATATTTGTAATTTACCACCCTTACATGAAGGCTACCATATAATTCTTCTTCATTGTCTGGTTACACCGCATTCAAAGAGCCGTTAGACGAGGATTGCATTTACACCAACATTTACCTGCTTCCACGTCAGTTCTCTTTTCAATTAGACCATAAGATATAGGAACAGAATTAGACCATTTGGTTCATCAAGTCTGCTTTACTATTTCATCATGACTGATCCACTTCCTACTCAGCCCCAATCTCCTGCCTTCTCCTCGTATCCCTTCATGCCCTGACAAATCAGGAAACTCTCAACTTCTGCCGTAAATACACTAATGGCATATAGGTTTACCAAAATAGGAAACATCCTCTCCACATCCAGGCCTTTCAACATCTAATAGGTTTCAATGAATTCCAGTGAGTACAGGCCCAGAGCTATCAAACGCACCTCATGTGATAAGCCTTTCAATACTGAAATCATTTTAGTGAACCTCCTTTCAACCCTCTCCAATGTCATCATATCCTTTCTTAGATAAGGGGCCCAAAACTGCTCACAATACTCCGTGAGTTTCCACTACTCTTCCTACAAAAGTGCAAGTGCTGACATTACTTGCCGATGCATTTAATCTGTCGATATCCTTTTGGAGAATAGTTGTCTTTTCCTCACAGCACATCTACTCAGCTAATTTTGCATCATCAGCAGACTAGGGTAAGTTACATCCTACCTTATCATCCAAATCATAAGTAATAATTGTAAGTTGCTGAGGGGCCGGTAATTCTCAAAGGAACCCACTAGTAATAATCTGCCCATTCTTCCAGCCCACTTACCCATCTTTCTGTATTTAATGGATTGCCTTAGTCTCTGAATACCTGTTACTAAACTCGAAACAGCCAGCATCCTAATCTTCAGTCAATCCTCTGTTCATCTAATATATTATGCTTTATGCAGTGCCCTTATTTTATAGAGCAAACAACATTGTAATACCTTATCAAAGGCAATTATGCTCTGAAGTACCAGCTGTAGGTTTCTACAGCAAATTTCAATTGCAATTGATGAGTAACCATAACAGTTCCTTCAATCTCAAGTACAATTTTTGCAAGATCAGTAAAGGTTCTCCACTTGTGGCCATTTGCAATTTTTAGTTAATTCTTTCTTAAGAAGTTTTGCTGGAGAATTTTCAAGTTAATAATCATGAGCTTCAAATTCACTATTATTTAGAGCCTAAGCCAAGACCAATATTTTCAGCCATGATGCAAAATAAGTAGCTTGCAATTAAGATTGATGCATTTTGTCTATTTATGGCAGGAAGAGAAGATATTTTTTACACCTTCTCTTATACTGTACCTAGAAAGATTGATGTTTTGACCATCTGTTACTTACATCCAGTTGAACTCAGAGTTGAAAATTGCTACCTGTGCTACAATCTGGTGAGGCAAGAAATAGGAAGATAATGCAGTTTAATACAAAACTAATCAGATGATGCATGAGGGAAGGCTTCAGTTTTTTGGATCACTGGGCTCTCTCCCTGGGTAGATGGGACCTGCACAAATGGTTTGCAACTGAACTAGAGGAAAACTAATGCCCTTGAGGGAAGATTTACTAGGGCTGCTCGAAGGTGGGGGAATGTTTAAGCTATAGTTACAGAGGGTGGAAACCGGAGTGGCAGGACAGCAAGTGGAGTGGCAGCGGGAAAAGTATGTAGATGTTAAGACTCCAAGCAAAAAAGGAAACCAAAAGGTTGAGCGTGGGGGGACTAATGCTATCAGTTGCATCTATTTCAATCTGAGGATATTGTAGGGAAAACTGATGATCTTAGACCATGGATCTGCAGATGGAATTACGATGATGTAACCATTAGTAAATTTGATTGTAGGAGGGGCAGTACTGACAGCTCATTGTTCTAGGGTTCTATTGTTTTAGACATGATAGAGGAGGAGGTACTAAAGGAGAAGGGCAACATTACTCATTAGGGCAAATGTTGCAGCCTCATATGAGGGGGTTCATCTAGTGAGGCAATTTGGGTGGAACTGAGGAATAAAAAAAGGGATGACCACATTAATAGGACTATATTAAAGAGCTCCCAATAGTCAGCAGGAATTAGAGGATGAAATTTGTAGAGAGACAGCAGACAGTTGCAGTAAATATAAAGCTGTGATAGCAGGAGTTTTTAACTTTTCACATATTAACTGGGACTCCCATACTATAAAAGAATTGGATGGGATAGAGTTTGTCAATGTGTTCAAAATTTCCTTAATCAATATATTGAAATCCCAACTAGAGAGAGTGGGATAGTGTTTCTCCTCTTATGGAATGAGGCAGAACAGGTGACAGAAATATGAGTAGGGGAACACTGGATCTAGCGATCATAATTCTATTAGTTTCAATATAATTATGGAGAATAGTACTGGTGCTTGGGGTAAAATTCTAAACTGGAGAAAGGCTGGTATTAAAAAGAATCTGGCAGATAAGTTGGCAAATGGGTGCTTGACAAGTAGAAAACCTTCAAAAGTAAAATGTCAGGAGTGTGAGAGGAAGGATAGTTAAGTGATAGAGAAGGGATGTGCTCAGACTGATGGTTTGAGATATGTCTATTTTAATGCAAGAAGCATCATGAACAAAACAGATGAGCTTAGAGTGTGGATCAGTACTTGGAGCTATGATGTTGTTGCCATTACAGAGACATGGATGGCTCAGGGGCAGGAATGGCTACTTAGAGTGCCAGGCTTTAGATGTTTCAGAAAGGACAGGGAGGGAGGCAAAAGAGGTGGGTGTGGCACTGCTGATCAGAGATAGTGTCACGGCTGCAGAAAAGGAGGAAGTCATGGAGGGATTGTTTACTGAGTCTCTGTGGGTGGAAGTTAGGAACAGGAAGGGGTCAATAACTCTACTGGGTGTTTTTTTTATAGACGACCCAATAGTAACAGGGACATTGAGGAGCAGATAGGGAGATAGATTCTGGAATGGTGCAGTAATAACAGGGTAGTCGTGATGGGCTACTTTAATTTTCCCAGTATTGATTGGCATCTCCCTATATTGAGGGGATCAGCTGGGGTGGAGTTTGTTAGGTGCATTCAGGAAAATTTCCTGATACATTATGTAGAAAAGCCTACAAGAGGAGAGGCTGTATTTGATCTGGTATTAAAAATGAACCTGGTCAGGTGTCAGGTCTCCCTGTGGGAGAGCATTTTGGAGATAATGATTATAATTTTATGTCCTTTACCATAGCATTGGAGCGGGACAGGAACAGACAAGTTAGGAAGGTGTTTAATTGGAGTAAGGGGAAATATGAAACTATCAGGTAGGAATTTCAAAGCATGATTTGGGAATAAATGTTCTCAGGGAAATGTACGGCACAAAAGGTGGCAAATGTTCAGGGGATATTTGTGTGGAGTTCTGCATAGGTACATTCCAATGAGACAGGGAAAGGATGGCAGGGTAGAGGAATTGTGGTGTACAAAGGCAGTTGAAAATCTATTCAAGAAGAAAAGAAAAGCTTACGAAAGGTTCAGAGAGCTAGGTAATGTTAGAGATCTAGAAGATTATAAGGCTAACAGAAAGGAGCTTAAGAAGGAAAGGAGAGCCAGAAGGAGCCATGAGAAGGCCTTGGTGAGAAGGATTAAGGAAAACCCCAAGGCATTCTTCAAGTACGTGAAGAGCAAGAGGATAAGACAGTTGAGAATAGGACCAATCAAGTGTGACAGTGGGAAAGTGTGTATGGAACTGGAGGAGGTAGCGGAGGTACTTAATGAATACTTTGCTTCAGTATTCATTACGGAACAGGACCTTGGCAATTGCAGAGATGACTTACAGTGGACTGAAAAGCTTGAGCATATAGACATTGAGAAAGAGGATGTGCTGGAGCTTTTGGAAAGCATCAAGTTGGATAAGTCACCGGAACTGGACGAGATATACCCCAGGCTACTGTGGGAGGTGAAGGAGGAGATTGCTGAGCCTCTGACAATGATCTTTGCATCACCAGTGGGAACGGGAGAGTTTCCAGAGAATTGGAGGGTTGCAGGTATTGTTCCCTTCTTCAAGAAAGTGAGTAGAGATAGCCCAGGAAATTATAGACCAGTGAGTCTTTCTTCAATGGTTGGTAAGTTGATGGAGAAGATCCTGAGAGGCAGGATTTATGAACATTTGGACAGTCATAATATGATTAGGAATAGTCAGCATTGCTTCGTCAAAGGCAGGTCATGCCTTATGATGCTGATTGGAGTTTTTGAGGATGTGACTAAACACACTGATGAAGGTAGCGTTGTAGATGTAGTGTACATGGATTTCAGCAAGGCATTTGATAAGTTACCCCATGCAAGGCTTATTGAGAAATTAAGCAGGCATGGGATCCAAGGGGACATTGCTTTGTGGATCCAGAACTGGCTTGCAAACAGAAGGCAAAGAGTGGTTGTCGATGGGACATATTCTACATGGAGGTCAGTGACCAGTGGTGTGTCTCAGGGATCTGTTCTGGGACCCCTTCTCTTTGTGATTTTTATAAATGATCTGGATGAGGAAGTGGAGGGATGGGTTAGTAAATCTGCTGATGACACAAATGTTAGCAGCATTGTGCATAGTGTGGAAGGCTGTCAGAGGTTACAGTGGAACATCAATAGGATGCAAAACTGGGCTGAGAAGTGGCAGATGGAGTTCAACCCAGATAAGTGTGAAGTGGTTCATTTTGGTAGGTCATTTAGGCAGAATATAGTATTAATGGTAAGACTCTTGACAGTGTGGAGGATCAGAGGGAACTTAGGGTTTAAGTCCATAGAACACTCAAAGCAGCTGCGCAGGTTGATTGTGTGGTGAATATGGTATACGGTATATTGGCCATCAACCATGGGATTAAGTTCAAGAGTTGAGAGGCAGCTTACAGCTTTATAGGACCCTGGTCAGACCGCACTTGCAGTACTGCACTCAGTTCTGGTCACCTTACTACAGGAAGGATGTGGAAACCATAGGAAGGGTGCAGAGAAGATTTACAAGGATGTTGCCTGGATTGGGGAGCATGCCTTATAAGAATAGGTTGAGTGAACTTGGCCTTTTCTCCTTGGAGTGATGGAGGATGAGAGGTGACCTGATAGAGGTGGATAAGATAATGAGCTGCATTGATCATGTGGATAGTCAGAGGCTTTTTCCCGGGGCTGAAATGGCTAACACAAGAGGCCACAGTTGTAAAGTGCTTGGAAGCAGGTACAGAGGAGATATCAGGGGTAAGTTTTTTTATGCAGAGAGTGGTGAGTGCGTGGAATTGGCTGCCGGTGATGGTATGGAGGTGGATACAATAGGGTCTTTTAAGAGGCTACTGGATAGGTACATGGAGCTCAGAGAAACAGGGCTATGGGTAACCTGAGCTAATTTTTAAAGTAAGTACATGTTCGGCACAGCATTGTGGGACGAAGGGCCTGTATTGTGCTGTAGGTTTTCAGTGTTCTATATCCATGTTCCAAGCAAACTGTTTAGAGGACTTTGGTTATCGAAAGATACTGAGGCCTTAATAAAGTAGAAGAAAGTATATATCAGGTATAAGAAATTAGGATTAAATGAGGCAATAAAGGAGTATAGAAATGCAAATGCAAGGCAATACTTAACAAAAATTAGGAAGAATAAAAGAGGGTGTGATATTATTCTGAATGACGAGGTGAAAGGGAATCCTGAAAGTTTCTGTAGCTATATTATGAGCAAAAGGATAGCAAGGGACAAAATTGTGGTAGCCAAAGGAAATGTGAAAAATGATTTTTTTTTTGCATTTGTATTTACTCTGGAAACAGATACAAGTCTATAGAATTGAGGCAAAAGGGTAGTGAGGTCATGGATTGTATCTGGAATATAGAAGAGGAGGTGCTTGCTGTCTTGAGGTGAATTAGGGTGGATGACTTCCCAGGGTTTGACAAGCTGACCTTAAGGAAGGCCAGTTTAGAAGTTGCAGGGGCCTGGGAAGGGAACTTAAAACATCCTTAGCCATGAGTTAAGTGCTGGAGAAATATTCTGTTGTTTAAGATTGTTTTAAAAATAAACTGGTAAATTATAGGCTGGTGAGCCTGATATAAGGTGTTTAAATTATTGAAAAAGTATTCTAAAGGACAGGATATATAAATATTTGGTTGGAGACCTGATGTGGAATAGTTAACATTACTTTGTGTGTAGCAGGTTGTGTCTAACCAATCTTACAGAGTTTTTTACAGAGGTTACTATGAAGGTTGAAGAAGGGAAGATGGTGGATGTTGTCCACATGGACTTTAGCAAGGCCTTTGACAAAGTCCCACATGTGAAGCTGGTCCAGAAGATTAAGTCATTTGGCATTCAAGCTGAAGTAATAAATTGGCTTAGTGGGAGAAGCCAGAGAGTAGTAGATGGTTGTCTCTTGATTGGAGCCCTTTAGTGATATGCCACAGTGACTGGTGCTAATTCTGATTATGCAGAAAGTTTGAAGTTAATAACTCATCTCCTTCTACCTTAGGCCAAGAACTTATCAATCACCCCTGATGAGTTATTAACTTCAAACTTTCTGCATAATCACTCAGAGTTGAACTGCAATTGCATGTAACGAGAGCTGTATAACTCATCTCCTTCTACCTTAGGCCACGAACTTAACAATCACCCCTGCTGTGGACTCTTTCTGGAGGTCCAAGATCCGTATGCTCCACAACCGCTGAACTAAGAGTATAAACGTAGGAGGGTCAAACACGAGGAAATCTGCAGATGCTGAAAATTCAAGCCACACACACAAAATGCTGGTGGAATGCAGCAGGCCAGGCAGCATCTATAGGGAGAAGCGCTGTCGATGTTTCCGGCCGAGACCCTTCATCAGGACTAACTGAAAGGAAAGATAGTAAAAGATTTGAAAGTAGGAGGGGGAGGGGAAAATGCGAAATGATAGGAGGAGACCGGAGGGGGTGGGGTGAAGCTGAGAGCCAGACAGCTGATTGGCAAAAGGGATACAGAGCTAGAGAAGGGAAAGGATCATGGGACGGGAGGCCTACGGAGAATGAAAGGGGGAGGGGAGCACCAAAGGGAGATGGAGAACAGGCAGAGCGATGGGCAGAGAGAGAAAAAAAAAAGCCAAATATATCAGGGATGGGGTAAGAAGGGGAGGGGCATTAACGGAAGTTAGAGAAGTCAATGTTCATGCCATCAGGTTGGAGGCTACCCAGCCAGTATATAAGGTGCTGTTTCTTCAACCTGAGTGTGGCTTCATTTTGACAGTAGAGGAGGCCATGTATAGACATATCAGAATGGGAATGGGACATGGAATTAAAATGTGTGGCCACTGGGAGATCCTGCTTTCTCTGGCGGACAGAGCGTAGGTGTTCAGCGTAACAGTCTCCCAGTCTGCGTCAGGTCTCACCAATATATAAAAGGCCACACCGGGAGCACCGGATGCAGTATACCACACCAGCCGACTCACAGGTGAAGTGTCGCCACACCTGGAAGGACTGGAAGAAGTGCAGGAGGGGACTATGATGAAAAATAAATGTGCTAGGTTTTATAAAATTGACTCCTTCTACCTTAGGCCTTGAACTTATCAATCAACCCTCATACTTAAGGAAATCTGAGGAGGAGCTTCTTCACTCAGAACGTGGTGTGAGTGTGGATCAAGCTGCCAGCAGAAGTGGTAAATATGTTAAATTGTAACATCTAAGTGAAGTTTAGATCGGTACATGGATAAAAGGGTAAGAAGGGCTCTGATCCAGGTTCAGGTATATGGACCTAAGCCAGTATTGTCTAGATGGTTGAAGGGCCTCTTTCTGTGCTGTAGTGCTCTATGGCTCTATAACTCTATAAAGAATAGCCAAGTCATTAATTACATACAAACCTTTATTTTTAGAGACACTCAATCTCCAAGAAAACCTCAGTACCCACTTTCTGAGACAACGCTCATACCACGTACAAAAATCTTATTTGATACAGATCGCTGATTTTGTTTAAAACTAATTGAAATAAATCAGATAGTTATATTTAACATTTTAAACTGAAAAAGTTGCAAAACTACAGTATCTGATAATGGAAGCGTTGGTGCCTCCGAGGTGCCTGAGACCTAGATAATATTCCAACTGTGCTGTTCACATGTGTTTGCATCTCTCTTTTGTTTTCAGACAGCAAGAAATGCACATCAAAGTCAAGATTTATTCTGTGAAATTTATTCAACCATGACACTTAAACCACTTAAGTACCTATCAGGTCAGGTCAGATAATATTCAACATCCAGGTTTTGGCATAACTAGACTTTTTCATTCCATTCTTTCATCTGTAAACAGACCACACATCCATGCTTTGTCTTAATATCTCTGGAAATCACCTTGGTTCATTGGCATGAATGTGACAGCATATTTTTCACTTGGTGGATTTGGTTTTCTTGGCATGAAAGTATGAGAAAAGGATAAGCAATTAGAACATAACTTGCAAACTCTATTATCCCAGGGTATGCGTTCTGCTCAATTATATTCAATCGTATTTCAAAAACAAAACACTGGAACATTTAATCCTTTGTAAGAATCTTCTTCAGCACAAATTCAAGGTTTGTTTACGTGTAATTAAGACCATAGCTCTGCATTCCTTTTATAGTTTTGTATCTTTACAATGTAGAACAAACCGTAATTAGTCTTTAGTTGCAATGATGCAGTTATAATGAGCAGTACTAATGGCTAGCTTGCTGTTTATCTTTTTGCCACACAAGAGGCAAGAATATAGAGTTCCAAATAATATTGTAGGAGGATCAGAATCCTTGCAATTTCCCATCAAGGACCAGGTTCTTGCCCCCATGTAGACAAGAATCGTGGCTGCAGGAAAGAAGAGCAAACTGACCTTGACATAGTAATAAGGAGGCCATTCAAGCTGGGGGAGCAAAAAGAAATAGGGACATCAGGTTCCCACACTTCCATATGCACATCAGGAGCCCCATTTCCTGTGTTCCTTTTCACACACCATGGTCTCTACGTGGTCCATTTCACACAGGGATGTCCTGGTTTCCACCATCCCATTCCTGTCCTCCCCTGAAGCACACTGGTTTTGTTTGCCCACGTTCCCTTGAAGCTCATCTTGCTCTGTTTCACTATGTTCCCAGTTGGTTTTGCTCCTCAGCTTCGTGGAAGCTCGCTGATTCCATGTTCCCTACGATCCCTTGAAATTTACCAGTTTTATTGGAAGATCTATTTTTCCACTGTATAACATGTAAACAATTTTGGATCAAACGCGTCAGTATATAAATAGGAATAACATTTCGTAATGTGGAATTTCAGCTGGTGTGGAACACTGAAACCTTCTGTGTGCTGAACTCATGTGATTTTACTGGATTTGCTGTGGAGGCAGTTTAAAAGTGGTTCATTAAATTGATGGTTTGGAGGCTTGCTTGTCTCACTGACCCAGAGAGCTACACTACATTGGCTGGAGTCAGGGCTTTGTGCTTTGGCTCTTGGTAGGATTACCCATGCCAAACAGGTCAAAGGTTAGAAGATAGATTAAGAGAGGTCTACCGGTCCTCCAGGTTCAAGGGCTCAGCTTAGGGTTAATAACACTGACAAGTAAAAACAAAATTGTTACAGAAACAGGAATGAAGGATTCTTGTACATCTGACGGTATTCCAGAGACTCCACCCTGGGACTTGCATGATCGACAGTAGTGAAAACCAAGAGGAAGCTACTGAAACAATGAAGGAAGTCCTGAACACTGCCAGAAATGGAGGACCTTCATTGCTGCCCTAAATGTCATAGACATAACAGGCAGTAAGTAGGTTGATGTTTGAGATGCAAGGTTTAACTAATCAGGAAAAATTGAGCAGCTTGAGCCTAAACGAAATATCAAAGAATGGGAGATGATCTGATCCTTAAGAGAATTTATGGAATAAGTTCAAAGAATGTTTCTCTTTATTGGGGAATCTAGAACAGAGAGAGCATAGATTTTTGATACAGACAGAGAGAGCATAGATTTTTGATACAGAGACAACACTTGAAGAAGATGAGCAACTTAATATCCTGGATGATTATGAATCTTTAAAATTTGAGACCACAAGCTAAAACTAATATATTCAAGGCTAAGACAGATTCTTGGTCTATCATGATCACAGAGAACAGGAAGGCAAGTTGTATTGACACCAAGATCAGGGCAGCCATAGTTTTATCAAATAGCTCGGGGGTAACGTGGGTTTCTCCTGCTATTATTCGCTATGTTTTGTGATCATATATTTAATAAACACCCAGTCCACGTTGATGATGATAAAGTAACCCACACCCTTCTTCAAAGAACAGGAACGTATCACTAACAATACTTTTCAACCTTGCCAGTTCCTTAGCTGCGTGAAAGAACCCAAATTAAGAATGTACTCAAAATTGATGTTTTTTTAAATCTACCATAGACGTTGCAGAATTATACTATAATAGAAGGCTTTGTATACACATCCAGAAAAGTTGTTGCTAGAGGGAATGCAATTTATTCTACTTGATCTTATAAACATGCACTTCATATACTACATAACCAGGCTGAGCTAAGTAGTTCACGTTCATTGACTTGCCTCAGGATCAGGATGTCATGGAAAGTAATCTGTGAGTCATTGCTTGTTTCTTTATATCAAGCGTTTTTGGAACTCACTGCTAAGTTAGCAATATTAAGTTAATTCCTACTTGGAGTGAATATTTTCCAGCATGCTTGAGTACACCTTGCAGCTGATAGATTCTCTTCAGTCAAGTAACTGTAATCACATGCAGTTGCAGTATAGTTGAGAATATTGGAATATACATTAATTGAAAGAATAACCTCAAACAGAAAAAGTTAATTTGATATACTACAATTATAATGATCAATACTTCAAAATGGAACAAGTTTAATGCGAATGATCATTTTGATAACTAGAACATAGCTGGACTGTGTACCTATTACTGTTAATGATTTTAATGCAGGTGTTTTAACATTAAATACTATACTTCCTTAATGAAGAGATTATCAAACTTCTGAGAAAAGTACTTAAGGACCATACATAAAAAAACCTTCCAGTTTTATCTCAGACAGAATTTTGTCTTTGTGCTGAAATGTGTTTAAAGATATTGCTTCCTAAATTAGCCTAGTTGAGGATCGGCTAAGAGATTTTCCCCTTCCCCCCTTTTCCACACCTTTTTTTCTCTCATTCTGCCCATCCCTCTGGTTGTTCTCCATCTCCCTCTGGTGCTCCCCTTCCCCTTTCTTTCTCCTTAGGCCTCCCGTCCCATGATCCTTTCCCTTCTCCAGCACTGTATCCCTTTTGCCAATCACCTTTCCGGCTCTCAGCTTCACACCCCCCCCCCCCCCCCCCCGGTCTTCTCCTATCATTTTGCATTTTCCCCTCCCCCTCCTACTTTCAAATCTCTTACTATCTTTCCTTTCAGTTAGTCCTGACAAAGGGTCTCGGCCCGAAACGTTGACAGTGCTTCTTCCTATAGATGCTCCCTGGCCTGCTGCGTTCCACCAGCACTTTGTGTGTGTTATCTGCTAAGAAATGTTCTGATTTGTATCATTGAAAATTAAACAACTCATTTTACTAAAGGGAACAAAGCAATGAGTTCATATTGAAGGGTGAATGGTGTAGCAGAATTTCCTCATAACAAACAGCCATTATCAGTATATAGAATATAGTCATTGTGCAGGCAGTGCAAAATGGTCACCCTGCATTCCAGCATTAACCAACAACTTTCCCATCAACTTTAGCTGGAGTGATGTATAAATGTCTATGGTTAGGGACCGACAACCTGGATCAAACTAGCCTATTCACGAAATAGGAAAATGCAAATCACATTGCTATAAGTGAAAGAATCTACACCATCCTATCACAATCCAGCAAGATGGCATGATGCAAATTGAGATACCTTCATCTTTTTCCTAAGCAGTTCCTAATTAAATGTTTAAGAAGAAGAGGATGGCCATGGTAGTGTAGCAATTGGTGTACTGCTTTTACAGTGCTGGCGACCCGGGTTAAATTCCTGCTGCTGTCTGTAAGAAGATTGCACATTCTCCTCACAGCTGCATGGGTTTACTCTGGGTGCTCTGGTTTCGTCCCACGTTCAAAGACGTACAGATCAGTAGGTTAATTGGTCACATGGGTGTAACTGGGTGGCATGGGATTGTGGGCCAGAAGGGCCGGTTACTATGCTGTATCGATAAACAAAAATAAAATAAATAATTGATTGAAGTCCATGAGTTCTGCTGAAGCCAAAATATGATCAATGGGCTCAGCTACAAGAGGGGGTTGTGAATGATGTTTGCTTTTTCTGCAAGCTCCTGCATGCAGTCACCATCTGTCTTCCACACGCACTCACCTTCTGTCTCTCGCACGCAGTCTCCCACGAACTCTCACCCTAATTCTATATTACGCTCTTGGCCTCTCCTCTCCCGCACACTGTCACCACTCCACATAGTACACGTACAGTGCTTTGAGCCACTGCAGACAGTCCATGTCAAGTTCAAGTTCAAGTTTAATTGTCATTCAAGCATGCATGAATACCCATGAGTACAGCCAAATGAAACAGTCTTCCTCTGGGGCCAAAGTGTAGATCACAGTACCAACAGTCACACACAGTACAAGGCACATGTAGCTCATATAAGACAGAAAGCACATATAAGATATCAGCAAAATTCAGTCACGCAAAAAACATACCCTGATTTCCATGAATGTTGCAGCAGTCTACAGTGAAATCCAAAAAAGCTTGTCTTTTACTAAATGAACAATGGGGGTCAGCACCAACTCCGGCTTGGAATCCATGCTACACTGTCGCCAGTGTAGCGCACTGACTCCGACACCTCTCTCCTGCGTGACTGTAGACAGGTGACACCATAGCTTGGGGCCTAGTCCTTGCTATGACTGAGGCCACGCAGCTCCCCCATTGCCTCTCAGAGACATCTAAAAAGGCAGGGATAGTTTTGCCTAAGCACTCTGGGCTTTGTAACAGCCCTTGAACTCTTTTTCTTCCCCATACAGCCTAAGACTGCACTAGCACAGGTGGGGCAATGCTGAATTTCATTACAAATTATCTGCTTCTGCTAACAGCTCCCCAGATATGAAAATTGTTAGGCAATTCCAGGTTATAATGGTGGAGTTCTATTGTAAGGGGTCAACAATGTGTACTGACATAGTTTGTAAGGTCAGTTGCTTTACCATTGTTTCATGTAAAACACCGTCTCACATGTTTCAGTGCATGGTACTTTGCAGCTTGCTTGCTAAATACACAGATCTGCATTCCAGAGCTCGGTGACTAAGATTGAGGTGAACTAGGTTATAGATTGGCATTACCTAGGTAGAGAGAAAAAAAAGAAAAGCAAGCTTTCATCTAAAAGATTAACTCCATTCCAGCAGAAATCCTAATGGGGATCAGGTATAATAAATTTACATGAATGAATGAAAACATCATTAAAACAATAATCTCGCCTTGTATAGCCAAGCCTACAATGGGAATGGATCTATGGCAGTTTAATCAGCATCTTGTAAACCAGCACCTGACAGTCAGGAAGTTCTGCTACAGCTTTGCAAAACTCTAATTAGGCTGCATCTGAAGTATGAATTCAGTTCTGGTCGCCTCATTATAGGAAGGATGAAGAGAGTATTGAGAGGATAAAGGAAAGGTTTACTTGGGATACTGCCAGCATCAGAAAGCATGTGCTATAATGAGAAGCTGGATGAATGTGGATTGTGTTCCTCTACAGCAGTAGATATTGACCTGTTATGTTTACAAGACTGACATGCATAGATAGACAGCCAATGTTGTTTTCCAAGGGTTAACATGACTAATACTAGAAGGAATGAGAGAGATAAGTACGATAGAGGTATGCAGGGCAAGATCTTTTAAACAGACAGTGCAGGTTGCCTGGACTACACTGCTGGGGGAAAGTGGGGGCAAATACGATAGGGGCTTTCAAGATGTTCTTAGATAAACACATGAATGTGCAGAGCATGGAGGGATAGGGACATTGTGAAGGCAGTAGGAATTAGTTTAGTTAAGGATGTATGTACTAGTTGAATTAGTTTGGCACAACGTCATGGGCTGAAGGCTCTCTTTCTGAGCTGTACTGCTCGCTGTTCTATGTTCTGTCTGCTGGAAGTGAGTAGAGTCAATCTTTGAGGGCAGTCAGATTTGAGAAGGATTGACCACAGTCCCTCTTCCTTAATACTTACAGGCTTTTCCACTGTCGAAAGGGCCAGATGCTGCTCCCTGTATTTTTCTAGGAAGTGGGGTGCAATGCATGGCAGAAACTGTAGGCACTTTAAAACTGAAATAAAACCAGAAAATAATGGAGTTAAGTTAGCCGTTCAGGCAGAGCATCCACAGAGAGACATACAGAGCCAGTGATTCGGGTGGGTTGATAGCCTCAATGAAATGCCATCTGCCTGAAACATCAATCCTGTTATGTTCTGCAGCTTCCATTTACATAATTTTACATATAATCTGCAATGTATTATGTCAAAAATAAAGAATCTTTCATGAAATAATAGTTATAATATTACTGAAATATTAAATACATTACGCCCCTCCCTGCTTAACTATAGACTCCAACTCAATATAGAATACATATCAAACTATATACATACATATTGTTTATATATTTTTCTCACACCTTGTGGGTGGTGTGTATGCATATTTTTTCCCTTAGCCTTGGGTCCTCTATCAGAGGCCTGGGAGTGTGAGGGTTTGGCATTGTATTCTTGCTGTTCCTAATAGTGCGCTCTTCTGAACTGATATCTCAGATGTTGTTCCCGGGATTTGTTGGAACCACTCTCCCAGTCCAGGTGTCATAGCTCCAAGTGCTCCAATCACAACCAGGATTACTCTAGCTTTAACTTTCCACATTCTTTCTATCTGCTCTTTCAAGCCCTGGTATTTCTCCAGCTTCTCATAATCTTTCCTTCTGATATTACTGTCATTGGGACTGCCACATCTATAACCATTGCTTTCTTCTGTTCCTTGTCCAACATTACTATGCCTTGTTGGTTGGCCAGTACCTGCTTATCAGTCTGTATTTGGAAGTCCCACAGGATCTTGACTCTGTCATTCTCCACTAACTTCTCGGGTGTTTCCTATTCGGACTTAGGAGTGATCAATCCATACTCAGTCCAGATGTTCTTATACACAATTCCTGTAACTTGCTTGTGCAATGTATGCTGTCCCTGCTTGCACCTTGCAGCCTGCTACCAAGTGCGGATTCCTTGCACAATCTGTATCTTGGATATTGTCTGGTGCGATAGGGCCCTGCTTCAATTGCTCTTGTGCTCAGTGCCTGTTCTTTTGCAGCCATGAGGCCGAATTTGGAGTATTGTGTACAGTTCTGGTCACCAAATTAAAGGAAAGATTTATCAACAAAATAGAGAGAGTACAGAGGAGATTTACTAGAATGTTACCTGGGTTTCAGCACCAAAGTTACAGAGGAAGGTTGAACAAGTTAGGTCTTTATTCTTTGGAGCGTAGAAGGTGGGGGGGGGGGGGGACTTGAAAGAGGAATTTAAAATTATGAGGGGGATAGATAGAGTTGACGTGGATAGGCTTTTTCCATTGAGAGTAGGGGAGATTCAAACAAGAGGACATGAGTTGAGAGTTAAGGGGCAAAAGTTTAGGGGTAACACGAGGGGGAACTTCTTTACCTAGAGAGTGGTAGCTGTGTGGAATGAGCTTCCAGTAGAAGTGGTAGAGGCAGGTCCGGTATTGTCATTTAAAGTAAAATTGAATAGGTAAATGGACAGGAAAGGAATGGAGGGTTAAGGGCTGAGTGTAGGTAGGTGGGACTAGGTGAGAGTAAGCGTTCGGCACAGGTTAGAAGGGCCGAGATGGCCTGTTTCCAAGCTGTAATTGTTATATGGTTATATACGAGCAGTGCCTCTGTGCTATGCCTCAGCTCTGCCATTTCCAACCATTGGTAGGGCATTTTATGTCAGCCATCTCTGATATCTGGTGATGGTACATCCTGTGCAGGGGCTTGCCCTGCCATGGCGTCTGGGTTTCTGGCTCTGCTTCACCCACTTCCATTCCCATGTTCCCGCCTGCTGTCTGTGGTATTCCCCTTGCAGATTGCCCCTAGGGGCCATCTTCCTGACATAGTCATGGATGTTTCACACTTCATCCATGGCTGTGGCCTTGACAATTCCAACTCCCTGTCCCCCTTTATTCCAGTGGGTACACAGTTGCTCAATGTTGGATGCTGAGTGAAATCCTTTGTGTATTGTTAGTAGTTTCTAGGTCTTGATGTCAGCAGCTTCCAGTTCGTTCTTGGCCAGCACATTATTGTGTTGGGTATCAGATGACTAGTATGGAGAATGTGTTGATGGCTCTGATCTTGTTATTCCCATTCAACTGGCATTTTAGGATCCTCTTTGGAGGTACATGGATGTTGCAGCCTTCCTTGTGTCCTCATCATGGCTTCCATGTGCCTGCAGGATCCCCAGATATTCGTAACTGCTCTATACATCTGATATGTGCCTTTCAGGTAACTTGACTCCTTCAGTCTTGATGAGCTTGCCTCTTTTTACTATCATCTGGCTGCACTTTTCAAGTCCAAACGACATCACAATGTCTCTGCTGTACCTTTCTCAGGTAGATTAGTGAGTCAATGTCTCTTTCACCTGGCCAGGTGTCAGATCTCTCAGTGGGAGAGCATTCTGGAGATAGTGACCATAATTCTATCTCCTTTACAATAGCATTGGAGAGAGATAGGAACAGACAAGTTAGAAAGTCTTTAATTGGAGTAAGGAGAATTATGAGGCTATCAGGCAGGAACTTGGAAGCTTAAATTGGGAACAGATGTTCTCAGGGAAAGGTATGGAAGAAATGTGGCAAATATTCAATGGATATTCCTGTGTTCTGCATAGGTACGTTCAAATGAGACAGGGAAGTTATGGTAGGGTACAGGAACCGTGGTGTACAAAGGTTGTAGTTAATCTAGTCAAGAAGAAAAGAAAAGCTTACGAAAGGTTCAGAGAGCTAGGCAATGTTAGAGATCTAGAAGATTATAAGGCTAACAGAAAGGAACTTGAAGGAAATTAGGAGAGCCAGAAGGGGCCATGAGAAAGCCTTGGTAGGCAGGATTAAGGAAAACCCCAAGGCATTCTACAAGTATGTGAAGAGCAAGAGGATAAAACATGAAAGAATAGGACCTATCAAGTGTGATAGTGAGAAAGTGTGTATGGAACTGGAGGGAAAAGCAGAGGTACTTAATGAATACTTTACTTCAGTATTCACTACGGAAAAGGATCTTGGTGATTATAGTGATGACTTTCAGCGGACTGAAGATCTTGAGTATGTAGATATTAAGAAAGAGGATGTGCTGGAGCTTTTGGAAAGCATCAAGTTGGATAAGTCACCAGGACCAGATGAGATGTACCCCAGGTTACTGTGGGAGGTGAGAGAGGAGATTACTGAGGCTCTGGCGATGATCTTTGCATCATCAATGAGGACAGGAGAGGTTCCGAAGGATTGGAGGGTTGTGGATGTTGTTCCCTTATTCAAGAAAGGGAGTAGAGTTAGCCCAGGAAATTATAGACCAGTGAGTCTTACTTCAGTGGTTGGTAAGTTGATGGAGAAAATCCTGAGAGGCAGGATGTATGAACATTTGGAGAGGTATAATATGATTAGGAATAGTCAGCATGGCTTTGTCAAGGGGAGGTTGTGCCTTACGAGCCTGATTGAATTTTTTGAGGATGTGACTAAACACATTGATGAAGGAAGAGCAGTAGATGTAGTGTATATAGAATTCAGCAAGGTATTGGATAAGGTACCCCATGCAAGGCTTATTGAGAAAGTAAGGAGGCATGGGATCCAAGGGGACATTGCTTTGTGAATCCAGAACTGGCTTGCCCACAGAAGGCAAAGAGTGGTTGTAGATGAGTCATATTCTGCATGGAGGTCGGTCACCAGTGGGGTGCCTCAAGGATCTGTTCTGGGACCCTTACTCTTCATAATTTTTATAAATGACCTGGATGAGGAAATGGAGGGATGGGTTAGTAAGTTTGCTGATGACACAAAAGTTGGGGGTGTTGTGGATTGTGTGGAGGGTTATCCTAGGTTACAGTGGGACATTGATAGGATGCAAAATTGGGCTGAGAAGTCGCAGATGGAGTTCAACCCAGATAAGTGTGAAGTGTTTCATTTTGTAGGTCAAATATGATGGCAGAATATAGTATTAATGGTAAGATTCTTGGCAGTGTGGAGGATCAGAGGGATCTTGGGGTCTGAGTCCATAGGACGCTCAAAGCAGCTGTGCAGATTGACTCTGTGGTTAAGAAGGCGTATGGTGTATTGGCCTTCATTAATCATGGAATTGAATTTAGGAGCTGAGTGGTAATGTTGCAGCTATATAGGACCCTGGTTAGACCCTACTTGAAGTACTGTGCTCAGTTTTGGTCACCTCATTACAGGAAGGATGTGGAAACCATAGAAAGGGTGAAGAGGAGAGTTACAAGGATGTTGCCTGGATTGGGGAGCATGCCTTATGAGAATAGGTTGAGTGAACTCAGCCTTTTCTCCTTGGAGCGACGGAGGTTGAGAGGTGATCTAATAGAGGTGTATAAGAGAATGGATATCTGTTCCGTGTTAAGAAGGGGAAACGTGCACAATCCTGATTTGATGGAGGCAAACGTGAGAGCGTGGAGGAACATCTGGAGAAACTTCTGAAATGCCCGCTTCGCTGCCGCTGCTACTGTGCGGTCCTGAATCTCCGGAGGAGAAGGCCTCTGAGACCTCGGCTTTGCTTGTTTCGGTGGCTGGGATGAGGTCGAAGGTGCTCAGCAGAGGATGGAGCTCCGGAGGCTGTATCGGAGGGGCTGGTTGGAGGCTCGAAGTTTTCGGACAGACTCAGTGACTGCTGTCGTCGGGTACTTCCGAGGCATTAATTGTCAGTGCCTGGAAGTTTGCTGCCTGATGATTGGACTATTGGAGTTGATCGGGACTTTGAGACTTTTTTAAAACCGCGTCCATTGTCTTCATCTATCGAATTACGGTATTGATTTGCACTGCTGTAACTAATGTTATAATCATGTGGTTTTGTCAGTGTGGGTCTTGGTTTGTCCTTTTTTTATTTTGTGATATCACTCTGGAGGAACATTGTATCATTTCTTAATGCATATGCATTTCTAAATGACAATAAACGAGGACTGAGTGTCCTCATAATCTAATCTAATCTAATCTAAGATGATGAGAGGCATTAATTGTGTGGATAGAACCATAGAACATTACAGTTGAGCTTGTACAGAGACAGGCACTCCAGGAACCTAGTGTGGAGCATTGAGTGATATGCTTTCTGGTAGTCGATTCAGGCTGTGCTAAGATTGGTTTGTCTGGTCTTGGAGTCTCACATGACTGCATTTGTCTCTCAGTAGTTGGTGTTCAGAGCCTCTGGTTCTGAAAAGGAAAGCAAAAAGGAACATACATGTAAGTAAGTAGGTAGGTAGGTAAATAAATAATATACTATGTTATACAACTACTATATGGACATCTACAGCATAGTGCTGTATATTTTAAATTGTCCAATTCAGGCCTAAGGATTTAATCGCTGTGGAGGCTTTCTTACTCTTGTGGAATAATGCTTTACCTGTCAAGGGGAATCACTCTGCTATGCCGGTGAGACTATGGCTGTGAAATAATCTCAGGTTCTGTGGCGGTTGTAGGAGTTGATTCTGGGTCTGCAGGAAGTGGTTCTAACAGCACTAGCCACCTCTCTTCTCTAACAATTGACCCTGCTCTCCTCAACTGATTGATGTGCCTCCTCCAGATGGCATCAGATGCAATCTCCACTGCATAGGAGAGTAATCCAGTTCTGGCCTTAATCTTTACTTGTATGCAATTTTGATTACTTCTGCTTGTCCAGGAGTGAAGCATCGAATCTCCGTATCTAAGGACACCTCAGTGTGTTTCAACTGTTTGTCCTGCATACTCATCCTGAGATTAAGTTTGAAGAGATCCAAGCTTGAACACAAGGGACGACCCAGAAACAGCATAGCTGGTGAGTTGCTGACTGTGGAGGATGCTGCATTATGCATATATGCAAGGTGAGCTTCTGACTCAGGGTTAAAAATTGGTATTTTTACCAATGATATATTTTAGTTTTCCAATGCCATCCTTGAACATTACTGTAGTATCAGCCATCACTCTTTTTCAGCAGATGTGGCATGTAACTAGTGGTTGGATCACCAATCAATTTGTAGTTATCTCAGCCAACCATGACCCCACAATATTGGTCCTCCTATTTTACCACATACAAGCTCCCTGTGGCTTGTTGGTTGTTTTATTTCACTGTTACGAATGTCAATCCTACGGTAGTTACCTTTTCTCCAATATAAGTTTTAGCTGGAGATCTGCAGGCTTCAGTTCAGTTTGAAATGCCATTCTAATCATTTTGTGGAATGACTGAAACAGCCATACCTGTGTCCAATACCATCTTAATTAATTTGCCATTCACCATTATGAGGTAAGCCATATTGCTTATCTATTATTAGTTTTCATATTCTAAATCTCAAGGCGACTCAGTCCTATATCACTGCCATCATTATCAGATTTTTCATCAACAGCATGCAGACTAATGCTCTTTTTGAAACTGCAACTTGACTTTTTATCGTTATCTCTTTCCTGTGCAGTTCATTTATTTTTGTCTACCTGACATGCTCTTTTTATATGTCCTACTTTGTTGCATATTCTGCAAGTTTCGCGTTTGAATCTACATTGGTCTGGCGTATGTGAGCCCCTGCCACAACAGTAACACAATTTGTTCCGTCAAACACGTTTCTGTTTAGAAGTTGCAATTTTGTTCATGTTCACTTTCATTCCTATCTGCAACTCAATTGTCTCTCTGTCTGCTGTTTCCATTGATACACCAATTTCAACTGCTCTTTCAAATGCAAGTTTTGCTTCAGTTAAGAGTCATTTTTGAATACTTTCTTGTAAGATTCCACAAATTAAATGATCTCTCAGTGGAGCATTTAATTCCATAAATTAAATGATCTCTCAGTGCATCACCGTAGTGACAATACTCAAACGATCCCTTTAATTCAACCACGTAAACTGAAATGGAATCCCTTTCCTTTTGATTCCGTTTATGAAAATTAAAGCATTCTGCAATTAACAATGTTTTCATTTATAAATATTCCTGCATTACATTCATGATAAAGCTAATTTCCACTGGTTTGGTTGAAGTAGTTAAACTTCTCAGCAAACTGTATGTCTTTAAACACAATGCACTCAGAAAAACTGGTAATCTTTTCTCATTGGCTATTTCATTTGCTTCAAAATACTGCTCAATTCACTTGATAGACAAAATCCTGTTATCTTTTGTACAATTGAATGCGTTAATCTTTCTGATGTAGCCAGCCGTTTCTGTTTTAATTTAACTAATGATTATTATCACCTTGTACTCACAGTTTATGAACGCATGATTATTTTGTTTTCTTCTTTGTTTAAAACTCAACTCTTTTTCTCTCTCTCCCTTCTGAAGAGACACATGCTATCAAACGTCTCACTGCGCTTAAGCAAGTTAGCAGCAGTCTCGGGTTTGTTTTAAAAATATCTCTTCACTTCTGTTATGTTTTGTAACTCAAAAACATAAAAACTAAATGAAAGGAAAACAAGGGAGCCAGAATGTGAGTCTATCTTCATTTTTACTTTAAGCGATGTACATACATTCGACGTGGTAGCGTAATGACGTACGTCATTTGCATACTTTTACATATCACTCACAATGTATTATGTTAACAACAAACAATGCTTAATCAAACAATATATTTACAATATTGTTCAAATATTTCTGAATTATTAAATACACAACAAATCCTTCATCTTCTCCTAAGGCACAGCCCAACCCATAGCATTTCCTGTCCATAAATCAATTCTACTATATTTTCGATATGATTCCCCCATCCCTGATTCCCTTAAGATTCCCAGTTTCAGAGTATATATGCCAAAGACAAGCCTGAAATTAACCTTTCTTGCAGGCAGTCCTGAAACAAGAACCAAGGGACCTACACATTCAAAGAAAAACATCAACCCCCCTCCCCCACACGCAAAAAAGATCACGTAAATGGCAACAAAAGAGAAAGAGTGAAAACACAGAATATAAACCACAAAAATCATAAGGCATATTTCAGTTCTGCTCAGCCCAGTGTTCATTATCTGCATGTTACCCCAAATCAAAAATTGCCCAAAAGTAGTAACAAATAAAGAGCAATCAGAATGAGAACACATCATCATAAACTTGAATTAGAGTTCAAATCTACATTTGTTGTCAATTAAGCCCATCTACCAACAGCATTGAGGGAGAGAGAGATGACTTGAATGCAAGAACCTTCCCTCGAGAGCAGCAAGTGAGAGAGAAGTGAAGAGTGCCACGCGCAGACAGCTTTTCTGTCAACTACAAGCAAGAGGCTGGTAGAAGGCACTGAACACTAGCTCGCCCTCACACCAAACTCGATGATTTCAATCTTCCTCGGCACTTTAATTGGTGAGATCGACAAGAGATGGAGTTGATCATGGGCTCATGCCCTGTCTCCAAGCTTCCTGGCCTCCATGCCGCATGCTTTAGTCGCTGTCTCGTAGAACACTCACAGAGACAGCAAAGCACCAGATCACCTGATTGGCCCAAAGTCACACTGCTAGGATGTAGATAATAGGCTCCCACCATAGTGGAACCATATCTGAAATAGAAAGATGTAAAGGAAGTGAAAGGAATTGCTTTGTGAACTGTCTTGAGGATATTGCCTTGGGTAGCGTTATTCGTGGACACAAATTCTTTGGACTTCTGGATACAGATATATATTCTGGATATGCTATCTTCTGGAGACAGAAATATATCAAGCTTTTTTGAAATAACTCAAAAATTCATCTAATCCGCTTGCACCCTGAGGTCATTCACCTGCAGGCATTCCAAGGATTACCACTGAAGAAAGAAAATCCTGCACAGTTCAGTACTGAGTAACAACCCTAATTCCCTAACCGTCTCTAGCTTCCCAGCCCGGGAAAACATTGTTCTTGTATCCATCATGACCTTAATGATTTTTGTAAAGTTGAACAAAATCTTCTAAGCCCTGGATAATACAAACTCATTCTTTCCTCTTACAACCTCTTGGAACCAGTCTAGTGAAACTTGTGTTCCTTTCATGGTAAGTATATCCTTTCTTAAATAAGGAGTCAAAAATTTGCAACTCAATAATGCTTATATAATATGCAGAGTTGGAGTCACTTTTACTCCTTTATTCATACTCTTTCTTAATAAAAGTCATTTTATGTTTCTGTTTTGGAAGTACAGAAGCATGTTTACTTTTAGTGATTTGTGTACACCACCACCTAAATCATTTTGAACATCAACACTTACCATTCTTTCTCCATTTAATAAAATATTTTGCTATTCTGTTTGGTGCAGTAAAGTGTGTTCCCTTATATCTTCCATATTGTGTTCCTTCTTCCATTGTCTCACCCAGTTCTCCCAGCTTGTCTATATCCTCTATTTCAGGATGCTGTTCATTGACTATAGTTCAATATTTATCAACATCATTCCCACAGTCCTGATTGATAAACTACAGAACCTGAGCCTCTGATTCACCCTCTGCAATTGATCCTTGACTGTCCTAACCAGAAGACGGCAATCTGTGAAGATTGGTACTAATATCTCCTCCTCGCTGACGACCAACAGTGGTGGTCCTAAGGGATGTGTGTTTAACCCACTGGTCTACTCTCTCTATACCCATTACTATGTGGCATTTGAGCTATGCCTAGCTATTTATAAACTTGCTGATGCTACAACCATTGTTGACAGAATCTCAGATGGAGATGAGATGGCGTACAGGAGTGAGATAAACCAGCCAGTTGAGTGGTGTCGCAGCAACAACCTTGCACTCAATGTCAGTAAGACCAAAGAGCTCATTGTGAACTTCAAAAAGGGTAGGATAAAGAAACATGGACCAATCCTCACAGAGGGATCAGAAGTGGAGAGAGTGAGCAATTTCATTTCCTGGTTTCAATATATCTGAGGACCTAAGCTGGTCCCAACATATCGGTGCAGCTATAAAGAAGGCAACACAGCAGTTATATTTCATTAGGAATCTGAGGAGATTTGCTATGGATATACTGCAGCGAACATTTTGACAAGCTGCATCACTATCTGGGGGGAGCTACTACACAGGATTGAAAGATGTTTTAAAATTAGACAACTCCATCATGGGTACTAGCTTCCATTGTATCCAAGATATCTCCATGTAGTGGTACCTCAGAAAGGTGTTTTCCATTATTAAGGATCCCCATCACAATGTTCCCTCTAATTTGTAATGACCAGTGTGCACAAAAATCTTGTACTATGCAATTTTTTTGCCCAGTGACAACATGTGCACACTAAATAATTTCTTCAATAAAAACAATATAAATAAACCAGTTCTAAAATCTGCAGACAAGTCATCACAGACCACATTGTCAACACTATCCACATCAGAAAACAGATGAAGAAATGTAAATGTGTACGATCTTGAAATATACTTAACACGCCAATAAGTTAGAGGGTGACAACCTTTTGTGCACAGTTTAAATCCCATTGAGCAAAAGATGTGTGCACATGCACACACGCATACCTTAGAGGGAACATTGCCCCATCATCCAGGTCATGCCCTCTTCTCACTGTTACCATCAGGTAGAAGGTACAGAAGCCTGAAGGCACACACCCAGTGATTCAGGAACAGCGTCTTCCCCTCTGCCATCGGATTCCTAAATGGACATTGAATCCATGAACACTACCTCACTTTTTTATTATTTTTGTTTTTGCTCTATTTATAATCTAACTATTTAATACAATATGCCTATACTACATACCTACCGCAATTGATTTATTTTTTCTATATTAATATGTATTGCATTGTACTGCTGATTATAAGTTAACAAATTTTACGACATATGCTAGTGATATTAAATCTGATTCTGGTTCTATAGTCTATAATATTGTTCTCTATTTACAATCACACATAGTTTTGAATTTAATGCTGTAGTTTATGAATTATTCTAATATGAGGGGTGATTAATAAGTTCGTGGCCTAAGGTAGAAGGAGTCAATTTTAGAAAACCTAACACATTTATTTCCCAACATAGTCCCCTCCTACATTTACACACTTAGTCCAGCGGTTGTGGAGCATATGGATCTTGGACCTCCAGAAAGTGTCCACAGATGGGTGATTGATAAGTTTGTAGCCAAAGGTAGAAAGAGATGAGTTATACAGCTCTCGTTACATGCACATTCAGTTGAACTCTTTGAGTGATAATGCAGGAAGTTCGAAGTTAATAACTCATCTCCTTCTACCTTAGGCCACAAACTTATCAATCACCCCGATGAGTTATTAACTGCTGAGTTTGTTAACTTCAAAAGGGGATTTGCCCCCTTTTAACACGCATATGGTTTACCTCACTGAGTTGTTGATGCATTGTATTATGAGTGCATTCTGGATCATCTGACATGTTGTGGATGTGTGTGGGCCTTTGTCTTGAAGTAGTGTGGGGGTATGGCTGTGAAATGTCCGTACTTGTATTTGTGAAGTGTTGTATTGTAAATACATTAGCTGCCATGGTATGTTCGATGGGGGCAAGTGAGGGGTATTTTGTTTAGGGGTAAGATATAAAAGTAAAACCAAACTGATATAGACTTTAAATGAAGCCATTATAATCCTCATATATTGTGATCCCCCCCCCCCCCCACCTTCAGTGGTTTAGCAGGGTAGGGTTTGAGATTGCTGTACTTTCTGATATTGGGCTGATGAGTGGATGACTTAATGTTGATAGCCTGCCCTCATGATGAAAGCATCCAGCGTTGTGTTGATCTGCATTTCTGACAAATGACCTTTAATGTACAATGATGTTAAAACCTCTTTGTGCCTTTGCCTCTGATTATGCAAGTACCGTGCAACTTAAATTCTGCAGTATCTGCCTCAATGTCAATGTTGCACGAGGCTTTCTTTGTGCTTTTTTTATGTTAGAAGAAATCTTTACAGATGATGCTTTGATAACACAGGTAGTTGAACACATCCACATATGAAGCAGGAAGATAAATAGGCCAGTAAGCCTTTCAAGTCAGCACCATTTAATAATCTCATGTCAAATCTGATTGTGAGCTCAGCTTTGCCTTCTATCTTAACCTTTCACCTGCTTATTTATCAAGAATCTATCTTCTGCTGCCTTAAAATATTCACTGCTCTGGTTAGCTGCTCTGTTTTTGGATTTGTACGCCTGTTGTTTCTTCTGTCAAATATAGCACTTTGTCTTCTTAAAGGAGCAGGTACACAGGAGCTGGCAGGCATTACATCGAACCAAGAAAATGAGCTGTTTACACCTATGTGGTGCTGACCCTATGGCTGTAGTCGAGCTTTCTCTGTTGCCTTCAGACTTTAGGTGATGATGTATCTATGTATGACTGGATTTTGCTGCCATATCCACTGAAAACTAGATCATATGTGAAGTTCCATTTGCTTAACAGCTTTGACTGAATCTTTAACTAAGCCACACACAAGTCATCTAACATATCAAAGTTTCAGAATATGAAAAGCTCCTTCAAGGCTGTAATATAGCTGTTATGTGTTTCTTATAGCAACATATTAATTAGGAGATGGAAGAGGCCACCCAACACCTCTGTGCTCCTCTGGCATTCTATAAAATCGGGCTGGTCTGCACGTAATCCCAACTCTGCATTCTTATGTCCAATGATAACTTTTCACTCTTGCTTACTGACAAATTATCTACCTCTGCTTTAAAAATATGCAAGTGATCTGTTTCCATGATTCTTTGATGAAAAGCTCTAAAGGTTGTCAGCTATCTGTAAAGAAAACCTTTGCTTAATAGGACACCATTATTTTTGAGTAGTTACTCTTGGTTTTTACTCATCCACTAGAGGAAACATCCTTTCAACATGAACCTGTTAAGACCCATTGACATCTCATATTTTTAATTCAAGCCTCTTTTCACCTTTCTAGACTCCAATGCATAGAGGACTAGTCTATCAGATCTTTCCTCATTGAATTCCTGGTATCAATCTCATAAATCTTCTTTAAGCTGCTTCAGTTACATATCCATTCACAAGTAAGGAAAATTATACCGTATAGAATACTCCGATGCATTTTCACCAGTGCCCTATATGAATAAAGTATTCCATTCTCCTTCCAATAATTGATAACGTTCCATTATTTGTAGAGAGAAATTGACAGGCAGCATCTCAGGTCAGGACATTTTGGTCCTTCCATTGTTGGTCCAGATATGGAGTAGCTGCAGTTTCCCTTGTGACTCAGTGAAAATATTCTGTCTGCTTTCCCAATTACTTGTACCTGCATATTATTCTCTGTGACTCATGTTTAAGAATATCCAGACCCATCAGTGTCTTAAGATTCTGCAATCTCCTAGCTTCTCAATAATATGTATTTTTCCAACTGAAGTGGACTATTTCATATATTTTTGTAATTTGTTTTTTATTGAAGATCATCATCAAACAAACATTTCCATAAGAGGTATTTCAGATATTGTACATATATATCATATAGTCATATATGCCACAAATCTCCACGTAATATTTATCTGAGGTATACACTTATGGAAAAGAGAGGAAAGAAAGAACAAGCAAAAGGAGAAAACTATGTACAAGTAGGGAGTGTTCTTGTTTTTTTTACAACATATTCATTGATTTGTGAGGATAAAATCAGGCCTATAATTCATATTTTGCAACAACATGTTCTTTGTTCTGAATTCCCTGTGGCAGTGCCCCACTATCAAAGACCCTCATCATCCAGGACATGCCCTCTGTGTTGACACAATCAAGGAGCAGGTACCAGGGAATTAAGACCAACACTTAATGTTTTAAGAGCAGCTCCATTCCCTCCTCCATCAGGTTTCTGAACAGTTCATGAACTCAAACACCACCTCATTATTTGTCTTTTACACTGTCTATTTATTTTTGTAACTAATCATAACTTTTATGGCTTGCTTTGGACAGCTGCTGCAAAATAACAAATCTGTTGGTGATAAAGCTAATTCTGATTCTGAAATGCATCTCTCTATACCTCAAGAGGCAGCGGGGCTGAAAAAATCTTTCATTTTTTTTCTAACTCTGAAGAGAACATCTATTTATTTTTTTTGTAATTATGTGATAAGACTCAGAATTATTGACCCTCTATCAGTCCATAGCTATATTACAGACTCTGACAGTAGCACTTCCTACTTCCATGCTCTCAAAGCTGTCTTTTAGCCACAGTGTGTTTTTAGCTGGGAAGAACATTGGCTGTGAGTGACTCAATATTTGATTGGTCATCCCTTGGCAGTCAAGGTAGCCCTTTTCTAATTGAAAGCGAAAATGCCTTCTGTATATAATTCTTCAGTAATCAACATGTCACTTCACAATACAGATGAAAACTCATCATTTATTTTGTGTTTTTTTTAAATTGCCACTGCCATCTCTGCAGATTTTATCAACTCGAGGTCAATCTAAGGAAAAAAAACTTCAGCAATTGTGCTGTTCTCTCTCCCTGACTTGGGAATCTTGTGGCCCTAATAGCTAGATCCAATGATTTTTGCAATTATTTTGCAGTTTCTGTAATTTATTTTACATTTTGTACAGATCCAGTCATTATTCTAATCACCAACTGTAATGTATTCAATAGTACCCAGTGAGTTTTGTCTTGTAGTTTTCCCAAGTTTTAACTATATATTTTTAAAAATACATCAGGATCTTCATAACAATGATGTGCATTTTACTGTACGTGTGTAATTATGGTATGTGGACTTCTTGTGTGACTTATTTACCTACTTGCATATAGGTATACACTGCTGAAACCCTTCCTTTGTATCAGACTCCCCTCTTTGAAGACTTTTTCTATTATTACTCATGTTTTCATGAATGCCCAGCCTCTCCATTCTTTGCACTTCATTCAGCCCTTTTCCCTTCTATGTGTTTATAAGTGCTACTTCATTCCACTTTTATCTCTCTTTTCAGCAGTTATTGCAATATTAAGATTAGCAGCAGCAACTGAGTCAGACCAGAGGCCCTCCATTGGTCAAAGTTCGAAGTACAGTTATCAAAGTATGCATACATTATTCAACCTTGAGGTTCACCACCTTACAGGCAGCCACAAAGCAACGAAACCCAAAAGAAATTATTTTAAAGAAGACTCAATATGCAGAGAAAGTAAGAAAACGAATGTGCAAACAATAAAAGTAAGCCAGTAGCTTTCAGAATTAAGGTGAGTCCACAGACATGAAGCCCAGAGCTGTTGGACCAGGCCACAGCCTCAGTTCTACACAGAGCCAAGTAAATATCATGGATCATTGAGCAGAACCGGGCCAATCCTCGCCTCTTGTCTTGACACCCTGCCTCTTCAATCCATCACCGTTTAAGTTGTCCAAAGGTCATGTTTGACAAATCTTATTGAATTTTTTGAAGAGGTTACTAGGGAAGTTGATGAGGGTAAAGCAGTGGATCTTGTCTATATGGACTTCAGTAAGGCCTTTGACAAGGTTCCGCACAGAAGGTTAATTAGGAAGGTTCAATCGTTAGGTATTAATATTGAAGTAGTGAAATGGATTCAACAGTGTCTGGATGGGAGATGCCAGAGAGTAGTGGTGGATAACTGTTTGTCAGGTTAGAGGCCGGTGACTAGTGGTGTGCCTCAGGGATCTGTACTGGGTCCAATGTTGTTTCAGATTAAGATTCAGATTCAGATTCAGTTTCATTTTATTGTCATTTAAAAACCTCAAATGCAATGCAGTTAAAAAATGAGACAACGTTCCTCCAGAATGATATCAACAAAGCACATGACAAAATAGACTACACCAGAAAATCCACATAATGTTTGGCAATCCCCAATCCAGAGTCCGGAGAGGCTGCTGCATATTAATATCGCGTTACCATCTTAGCGCATTCCCCGGAAAGGAGCTCCAAATCCACTAGACAAACAAGACCGAAAACTAAAGCTACAAGATCTGCACAAAACCACATGGTTACAACATATAGTTACAACAATGCAAACAATACCAAACCACCACACAGTTTCCACAAGTCCTCAGAGTCCCGATGGACTCGTCATCCCACAGCGGTGGCAGAAGGGAATACCCCCGCTATGGACTTCCATGGCGCTGCCCAACTCAGCCTCGCACATGCAGCACACAATGAAAGCTCCGTCGAACCCAGCCTCGCAGACACAGCACACACTGAAAGCGACCTGACCACAGCGGACTCCGAGTCCGTCGAACCTCCGAGCCTCCGACCATTCCCTCCGGCACAGCTTCTCCGAGCACCATCCTCTGCCAAGCGTATTAGGACGCCTCTGCCAACGGCCACCGGCATCACGACGCCGAGGACTGGGGGCCTGTTCTTCTCAGCAGAGACCCGGACCTCACAGCAGCAGCAACAACGAAGAAGGCCTTCCTGGAGATTTCCAGATGTTCCTCTGTGCTCCCACGTCCGTTTTTCATCAGATTAGGATTGTGCACGGCACTCTGCTTGACAAATAATAGATATCAACTCCGGAGAGGCCGCTGCAGACTGTGTTGCGCCGTCATCTTGAAGGTGCTACCCCTTCATGTATTTGTCATATACATTAATGATTTGGATGATGGGGTGGTAAATTGGATTAGTAAGTATGCAGATGATACTAAGATAGGTGGCGTTGTGGATAATGAAGTAGGTTTTCAAAAATAGCACAGAGATTTAGGCCAGTTAGAAGAGTGGGTTGAAAGATGGCAGATGGAGTTTAATGCTGATAAGTGTGAGGTGCTACATTTTAGTAGGAATAATCAAAATAGGACATATATGGTAAATGATAGGACATTGAAGAATGCAGTAGGACAGAGTGATCTAGGAATAATGGTGCATAGTTCCCTGAAGGTGGAATCTCATGTGGATAGGGTGGTGAAGAAAGCTTTTGGTATGCTGGCCTTTATAAATTAGAGCATTGAGTATAGGAGTTGGGATGTAATGTTAAAATTGTACAAGGCATTGGTGAGGCTAAATTTGGAGTATTGTGTACAGTTCTGGTCACTGAATTATAGGAAAGATGTCAACAAAATAGAGAGAGTACAGAGGAGATTTACTAGAATGTTACCTGGGTTTCAGCACCCAAGTTACAGAGAAAGGTTGAACAAGTTAGGTCTTTATTCTTTGGAGCGTAGAAGGTTGAGGGGGGACTTGATAGAGGTATTTAAAATTATGAGGAGGATAGATAGAGTTGACATGGATAGGCTTTTTCCTTTGAGAGTAGGGGAGATTCAAACAAGAGGACATGAGTTGAGAGTTAAGGGGCAAAAGTTTAGGGGTAACACGAGGGGGAATTTCTTTATTCAGAGAGTGGTAGCAGTGTGGAACGTGCTTCCAGTAGAAGTGGTAGAGGCAGGTTCGGTATTGTCATTTAAAGTAAAATTGGATGGGTGTATGGACAGGAAAGGAATGGAGGGTTATGGGCTGAGTGCAGGTCGGTGGGACTAGGTGAGAGTAAACATTCGGCATGGACTAGAAGGTCCAAGATGGCCTGTTTCTGTGCTGTAATTGTTATATGGTTATATCGGGGCATTCCTCCCACGGGCTCAACCATGGATGTTGCGTCCTGGCTGCCTACGTGATGCGGAAGCCAGTAAGCAATTCAGGGCAGAATGATACGGAGAGGAAGTTACTGACCATGCAGCAGACTCCCCCTCTATAGCCAGCTGATGAATCCAAAGGAACGACAGATGCCACAATAATTTGGCACCAGCTGTGTTTCAGGAGTTGCCAGTCAGCATTTAACTCAATGTAAGGACTCTGACTCCAGATTTTTCCTCAGGGTTTACTCCCAAAGGCTTCCCCATGAGGGGGTAGAGCCACAAGGTAGCAGAGGTTTGAGGTCAGAGTTTTCCTTCTCCTGGATGAACTGGCAACTATGGGGCATGAGCCTATCTGCCCAAATAAGTCAGTCTTGAATGTCATATGTTCCTCAGTTTTTCATCAGAATATATCTCCATGAGCTTGGCAGAGAATCAGCAGCATCCTTGTAAAATCAGCAGATTTCCTGTAAGGGGTCTGACTTATTCTTCATGTGTTGCTGGTAAGTATCAATTAATTTACAATGCATTGATAATTACTTCAATGGATTTTACTTCACCCATTAAAATGTGGTAATTTACTGATTAATCACCCGTTTACGATTAATTCCAGGTAACTAAGCATAATTACCAATGTTAGTGGGGGGGGGGGGGAAACACTTTTGACACAGCTGAACCCAATTATTTAATTAAGCAGGCATTCACAAGGCATTTGGAAGCCTATCGATATATGTGCACTCCTTGGATGCTATAGATTAGTAATTTGTTATAAATCAATTGCACTCCTCTTAATATAAGATTTTTTTGCTTAGACATGTTGATGCAAGATCGTGTTATTGGTATTAATAATGGCAGACATATTGAAGGTTTTCTGATGTTCTTGGATGAATGTCTTCATTGGGAATGATTTGATTTTGACTCTGCATTCTTCACACTTGGAGCAATAAATGACTCTGGATGGCCACTTAGACTAAGGGATCATTGCAGGAAATTTAGTATTGTCCCAATTAGATTTAATCACAGTGGAGACTTAATTACTCTTACAGGATAATGTTTTCCTGACAAGGTGGATCACTTTGCTTGGCAGACAAGACTTGTGGCTGTGAAACGGTCTCAGGTTCTGAAGCCTCCTCAGAATGATTGTAGGAGTTGACTCTGTGACAACAGGAAGTGGTTCTGACAACTCTGGTCACCTTACTTCTCTAACAGTTGAATCTGTTCTCCTCAACTGATTGATGAGTCACTTCTAGATGACATCAGGCGCAATCTCCACTGAGTAGTTGAATAGTCCAGTTCTGTCCTTAATCTTTCCAAGTATCTGTTTTTGATCACCTTTGGAGTTCCACACCAGGATGGGTTGTCCAGGAATAAATCATTGAACCTCCTTGTTCGACTAACCCTCAATTTGTCTCAGCTGTTTGTCCTGCATACTCCTTCTCAGATTGGGTTTGGGGAGATCCAAGTGTGAAGGAAAGGGACACCCCAGGAATTACATAGCTGATGAACTGCTGGTTGTGAAGTGTGCTGCATTGTGATATGCAAGGGGGAAAGTGAAAAACGACTGATTCAGAGTCCACGCTGTTTGTTCTGCTGACATTACTTGCAGTGCATTATTTAGACTCTGAACAACCATTCCACCAATGTATCTGTAGCTGGGTGTTACAGTGTCAATATAATATGCCTTATTCTAATTATTTTCAGGAATGAATGAAACTGTTGCACAAAAAACCTGTGATCCATTGTCACCAACTAAGTGTTCTGGAATGCCATTCCTTGAGAAAAGTCTTTTCCGCACACCAGCAGTATGTGAAGCTGGAGTGGAGGCTATTGAAAAAACTTTTGGCCACTTTGTATCAGCATCCACTACTACCAAGAAATTTGTGTCCTTTTATGGTCCAGCAAAATCCATATAACTCTTCTGCCAGGGCAATGCTGGCCATTCCTGGGGATGGAGATGCGCTGCTCTTGGCATCTTCTGGACATGTTGGCATCCTGAACAGTGCATAGCAAACTGTTGAATCTGCTGATCTACCCCAGAACACCAGACAATGCTTCAAGCCAACGCTTTCATTTGACTATGCCTAGATAACTATAATGTAGCTTTTCCAACACTTGAGCTCACTGCTCGGATGCTGCAACAACTCTCAATTCCCACATAAGACAGCCCCTGTCAAGGGCAAGTTCATCTCGGCTCTGGTAAAAATGTGGGAACTGGATTTCCTGCTGCACGTTCCAGCCATTTTGAGTGGCCATGTAGACCTGAGGAAGTGTGGGGTCTTCTCTCTTTTTTGTTTGGATAATTTCTGCTATTATATGGAGACTTCCAATTTACATTAGGAAGAACATGCCAAGAGAAATAATCACGCTTGTAAATGTTTTCAATTATTTCCTTTTACAAGGGTGAATGCAAAAACCCATCAGCATTTCCATGATTAATCATCCTCTTCAATTTGATCCTGTAATTATGTCCTCCAAGAAACAGAGCCATCTCTGCTGTTAATGGAACACCCTTCTGTGAATTGAGAATGGACACTAGTAGTTGATGATCAGTAACAAGGGTAAAGTCCCTCCTATACAAATGCCGGTTGAAATGATTTAGACACCAAACCAGACTCCAGGCTTCTCTGTCAACCTGTGCATAGTATTTCTCTGCAGCGGTTAGGGAAGATGATACAAAGATGTTCATTTCCATCACACGTAATATGTGAAACCTGTTGATGATCAGTAACGAGGGTAAACTCTCTCCGACACACGTGCTGGTTGAAACATTTTACACCCAAAGCAACATCAAGGCCTCTCTGTAAATCTGTGTGTAATTTTTCTCTCCAGCAGTAAGGAAATGTGTTGCAAAGGCTCTAGGGTGTTCACTTTCATCATTCGTAACATTGTGACATGCCTGCACATATACCATAAGGTATGGTTTCACAGGAAACTTCACTGATTGATGTGGATCATAATGTGTCAGCACAGTGTCTGACGTCACCTTTTCCTTTACCTTTTTGAAAGCCATCTCACACTGTTTTGTCCATTGCCATTTCTTCCTGCTATGCAGTAATGAGTTGAAGGGGTGAAGAAACAGTAGCCAGCTTTGGCAGGAACCTGTTATAATAATTGATGAATCCTAAAAAGGTCAGCACTGTGACATGTGCTTTGGCTTTGGGGCATCCACCACTGCCTGAAATTTCTCAGCACACTTGTGTAAACATTGTGCTCCAATAGTGTGACCACAGTAAGTGATGCATGGTTTAAAAAATTCACATCATGCTCTGAGCCCATAATCTTCTTGTCTTGGAGATATTTCTTATTATCTTCATTGGTAACAATGTTGTCATCCAGGTACTCTGAGTGTTCGGGCAATCTTGCAGCACCTGGTCCTGTTATGGTCTGGTCTGGAGCCTGCATTCCGGGTCTTGATCCGGTCCGCAGACTCCGGACTCTGGGTCTTGTAGCCATCCTTCCTTTCACCCTTAAACCCAAATAGGATCATCTTGGCTTAAGGAGGTGCACCTGAGACCTATCGACTGGCAGGTGTATATAAGGGGCTCTGGGACTGAGTCTATTTGGGGGGTTGTCCTGTCTGGTTTGCCTGGCTAGCCTGTTTTGGCCCTGGCTGGGAGTACCCACTGTTAATAATCTAGTTCTGTAAGTCTGTTCTTGCAGTCACCCTGGACTGGGCTCCCTTCTGATTCCTTGCCTCTGTTGGGTAAGTAGGTTGGACTGCTGTTGCCTGGTGGGGGGACTCTGACCCTTTCTGCCCCTCTCTTCTGATGGGTTGTGCCCTGCAACCTGCCCAGGTACTCTGTGTCTTGCTCAGGCCCGTGTTCCTGCCTGGGAGGTGGCCCTGCCCAGGAGCTATGTGGCCTGCCCTGAGGACTCAGACCCTTTCCTACCCCTTACTTTTGATGGGTTGTGCCTTGTATCCTGCCCAGGTGCCCTGTGACCTGCCCAGGCCCCTGCTCTCCTGCCTGGGAGGTTGGGCCCTACCCAGGAGTTATGCGGCCTGCCCAGGGGGCTATCCTCCCAGCATTCCTTGTCCCATAGACCCATCCTTTAGCCTATCCAGGGTCCTGCCTTTGCCATGAACTCTCTGAACCCTAGGATCACTGTTGCATGCCATGGTCTCCCCATCTTGTTCTATCCTTTAGTTGTTCCTGTCCTGCCCCTAGTACATCGGTGCCTGTGTCCTGCATTTGGGTTGAGTCTCCATATCCTCTTATGACAGGCCCATAGCTTTTTGCCAGAGGGCAGGTTCAGGTGCTACTCCAAGAAACAGGCCTATTATAACAATAAAGCCCTTTGAGAGTGTTGATGCTCAGAAACACTTTGGACTCTTCTTCCATCTCCATCTGTAGGTAGGCGTCAGCTAAGTCCATTTTGCTGAAGTGCTTTCATCCAGAAAGGTTTGCAAAGATGTTCCCTATCCAGGCCAGAGGGTATTGATCCACTTTCAGTACTGGTTCTTGGTGGCCTTAAATTCGACACAGATCCTGACAGACCAAGACTTCTTGGCTACTGGGACTACTAGTGTTGCCCAAGAGCTCCACTCAACCTTAGAAAGAATTCCATTAGCCTCTATATGATCTAGCTCACTGGCTAAATTATCACAGATGGGCTTTCTCAAACTTCGGTGTGACATTTTCATTTAACACTATTTTACCCTTGATATATTTGGGTTTTACAATACCATCCCTGAACATTGCTGTGACATCATCCAATACTTTTCTTACTTTGCTTTCAGTTGTCTCTACTTCAGGCAATGTGTCATGCAAATAGTGGATGGATCTCTAGTCTAGTTGTAGTTGTCGCTGCCAAGCATGACCCTGCAATGATGGTCCTCTTGTTTTTTCCACACATAGGCTCAATGTGGCTTGTTGGTTGTTGTACTTCACTGTTACAAATGCCATTCCCACAGGAATTATCTTTTCTGCAGTATGAGTTCTTACTTGGATATCTGCAGGTTTCTATTCAGTATATTTGAAATGACATTCAAATTCACATTGTGAAATGACTGAAACAATTCCATTTTAAATAATTTGCCATTCACCATTATGGTGTAAGCCATAACAAGCCATAATATTGCTTGTTTCCTGTCAGTTTTCACATGTAAATCTTAAGGCTACCCAGTCCTGTCACTCTTATTATTATCAAATTTGTCACCAATAGTGTGCAGTGTAATGTTCGTTTTGAAATTGTACCTTTTATCTTTATCTCTTCCCAGAGCAGTCTATTTATTTTTGTCTGCCCAACATACTCTTTGTATGTGTCCTATTTTGTTGCATTTTCTGAAAGTTTAGCCTTTACATCTGCATTGGCCTGTTGTATTTGAGCCCCTGCCACAATGGTAACATAATAGCAGGCCCCCGTCTAGATGCTGCAATTTTATTCATGCTCACTTTCATTCCTGACTGCAACTCAATTGCCTCTGTCAGCTGTACCTATTGATACACCAATTTCAACTGCTTTTTTAAATGCAAGCTTTGCTACAGTTGAGAGTCATTTTAAAATTTCTTGTAAGATTCTACAAACTAAATGATCTCTCAGTGCATCATTAAGCCCCTGTTACTATACTGACAATACTCAAAAAATATCTTCAATTCAGCTACGTAAACTGAAATGGACCCCCCCCCTTTCCTTTAGTTTCCATTTATGAAAACTAAAGCATTCTGCAATTAACAATGTTTTCAACCTAAGTGTTCCTGCACAATATTAGCAAAGCTAATTTCCACTGGTTTGGTTGGAGTAGTTAAACTTCTCAGCAAACTGTATGTCTTTAACCCCAATGCAGTCAGAAAAACTGGTATTCTTTTCTCATTGGCTATTTCATTTGCTTCAAAATACTGCACAATTCACTCAGTATACAAAATCCTGTTATCTTTTGTACAATTGAATGCATTAATCTTTCTGATGTCACCAAGCATTCCTGTTACTTTTTAACTATTGATTATTATCACCTTGTATTCACTGTTTATGAACCCATGATTTTTTCTGCTTGTTACAAGCTGTTTTTGAATGCTTTCTTGTGAGATTCCACAAACTAAATAATCTCTCTCTGCATCAAGCCCATCACTGAACTTCAAATGCAATCTCTTCAATTTAGCCATGTATGCTGAAATGGACTCCCCTTCCTTTTGATTCTACTTATGAAACCTAAACATACTGCTATCAACAATGGTTTTGGTTACAAATGTTCCTGCATTACTTTCATGATATCAGCAAAACTCATTTCTGCTGGTTTGGCTGGAGCAGTTTAACTGCAAAACAAACTATATGCTCTTTTACCTAGCACACTCAGCAATACTGGCACACACTTTGCATTGGCTATTTCATTTGCTTCAACACACAGCTCAATTTGCTCAGTGTACAATGTCAAGTTTTGTGCAATAAAACACCTCTATCTTTCTGATGTGGCCAGTCATCTATTTTATTTTTATATGATCACTATCACCGTTTACAAACCTGTGAATTTGTCTTTTTTTGCTTTTTTTAACTTGATTATTCTGTCCTCTTGTAAAGGAGTAAGAATGTGCTACACCTTGTTTTTTTTTAAACTCTACTAATTGCTGCTGCATTTTTTAAAACTCAGATGTCTTACTGTGCTTCAACAGGTATGCAGTTATCTCAGTCCATTTAAAATTCCATCCTCATCACCATTGTTGTAGTTTGTAACTACAAAGCATAAAAGTAATTGAAAGCAAAAAACAGAGCCAGGAATGGGTGCCTTAGTTTTGTTTTCTTTATGTAACACTCGCTTTGCCTGGCGGCTTAATATAGGTGGTGATAACCACCTGCCCGGCCAAACTTAAGAAATCACGTTTGGGTGGATGCTGCAAGATGTGACCCCATTACAAATCAGTACCCCGAAATAACAAATAGTACACAATATGCGATTAAATGATTAAGCTTTATAACTCTTACTTTGACTATATTGTTAGTAGAGAAATAAAATTAAAAAGAAGGGCCCAAATCTTATTAAACAGTCTGTGCACAAAGTTGGAGCTCACTTATGGGCCGATCAGTCCCCATCAACATTCTCTGATCATTGCTGCCCTTTGGACCCTCGCTCCACCCTGTCCGGCACTCTACCAAATCTCTCCATTCGCGTCTCCTCTCTCTCCTTCCCCCCCACAAATTCAACTGCTTCCAGATTCAGAAGACAAGGCAATAAAATCCTGATTTGCTAACATGCATTGACAGTCCTGTTATCTCCAGCCATAACCCAAACATTGCTGCTACAGAGAAACTGTTTCTTCAGCAGTGAACATTACAAAAAAGCCATTACATTAGCAGTGAAACCCTGCAGTGCATTACATTTACATTACAAGGCACACACATATGACGTGGTGAAGTGATGATGTGTTACATTCACATACTTTTACATATAACCTGCAATGCATTATGTAACTGAAACATTCCGGTCCGGTTGACTGCATAAGTCTAGGAAAGACAATCTCCAGCCCTGCCAAACATGAAACACAAGCTCATCAAAACCCCTGTTTGTGTGGATGTTGAGTAGTTTGTTACCCTGTTACAGATAAGTACCATGAAATAATGGACAGTACACTGCATACAATTAAACAATTTAACTTTATAATTCTTAATTTGACTAAAGGGTTAGTAAAGATAAAGCAACAAAAAAAGAAAAGGGCCCATTTTAATAAAACAGTCTAATGTGCACAAGTTGGAGCTCCACGTTTTCCACTTCACCGATCCTCCTTCAATCTCCCCGAATCTTGGCACCGCTCCAGATCGAGTCCTACAACCTCTTCTCTTTTAGCATCTTCTCCCTTCATTTCCCACTGAACAAAGACCCAGCTCACACTGGTGTCAGGTACACAACACGAAGAACACACTCCCTTCATTGAACACCTTCACTCCAAAATACCCGTTATCTCTAACTATAACCCAAACACTGCTTCTACAGAAAGACCATTATGTTGGCAGTGAAACTTCTCCCTGGGTGTTAACTAACAATGAAGAAGGCTTAATCAAACAATAAATTTACAATATTACTCAAATATTACTGATACATTAAATACACAACAATAACTACCTTTGAACTATTTTTGGTAAGCTAGTGCTAAGCGGCAAATGTCAGCCTCAGGAAAATTAGGAAAAGAATGATACAAGTCCACACTTTTTCCACAGTTTCCTATTTTATTTTTGTGTGGGACTATTTTTCCCCATACCTTAAAAGGTTCTTTACAATGTCTAATGGATGCATATATTAGTGTCAAAAAGTGGATTTTCAATCTTCTTCAGATTCCACAAAATCTGACATTTTGGGAAGAGCTGAAGCTCATGTTGCCTAAAACAAATGTAAGCATTCATATTAGAAAGGGGCACTAAGGACTTATCTCACACCACTGTTACAGCTGCTTAAAAAAAGGCTTTCAGCAGCAGAGTGATGGTAGAATGCCAATACAGATTAGGCACAGGTCTCTGCCTGGTTAGAGTAGTTATCACTACACCTGTTTCATACTTAGAACAATGCTGAGTTGAGAGTTCTGCCTAATTGCAGGAAATAGCAGTCCAGTTGCAGATATGCATATTAACAACAAACTCTAGGGGCATGTCCAGAAAAAAAACACATGGGGCCCAGGAATAAAGGAAAAGGAGACAAACAGTTACCCACCGGATCCTGTTTCATTATTCTGTGTGGTAATTGCAGATTCATGAAGAACTGCATATACTTGCCTGTGATCAATATTCTTTAATAAACTTATAGAGCCATGGAGTTACACAGAACAGACACTGATTCATACTTGTGCATATGGGCTATGCCGTTGCCTACACCGTAGCCCTGATTATCACTTCTGCGTTGCTCTACGCCATAGCGAGCATGCATTGGTGTGCACCGAAACGTTAGTTGGTGGTGGGGTTTCTATGCCACTGTGTTGAGTTTCTTCATGACAGACATGGACGAGGAAATGCATTTCAAACATTTTCGCATGTCGGCAGGTAGATTTGACGATTTGGTTCATCTGTTTCGCATTGGTGTACGCATAGCCTACAGACATGGCAGAGAAAAAGAAACTGGAAATGCATAGGAGGAAATGCAATGCTACCAAGCAGACCAATCACAGTTGTTGCAATCTGTGTCACCGCGACGAGTGAGTAACTTTTCTGGAGAGGTGCACATCACCCTACGGCGTAGGGTATGGCGTACTTACGGCATAGGGTATGCGTTACCTACGGCGTCGATGCGATGCACAAGTATATATCAGCCTTAACTCACCCGTGCTGACCGAGTTGCCTATGTGAGCTAGCTGCATTTGTCTGTCTTTAATGTTGTAATTGTTCCTATCTTTACCACTCCCACAGGCAGCTCATTCCAAATTACCAATCACCCACTATATGAAAACGGTGCCCCTTTATTGTTTTCCCTTTTTACCTTAAATCACTTTCCTCTACTTTTAGACTCTCATAGCCTTGGAAAAAGGCTATTCATTTTATTACGTCCTTCATGATTTTATATACCTTTCACCCCTCACCCACTTACATACCAAAAAATACAGCCCTAACCTATCCAGTTTCTCCTTATAAGTCAAACCTTTCAGTCCCAGTAATGTTGTTGTAAATCTTTTCCACACTTTTTCTAGCTTAATGACATCCTTCCTCCAGTTAGGAAAACGAGAATTACACACAATACTCTGTATAGTTTCACCAAGATCTTTTCCATTTGCAACACAATGTCTCAGCTCTTGTACTCAGTGCCCTGTCCAAAGAAACAAGCTAACCAAACACTTTCTTAATCACCCTGTCTGACTTTGTCATCACTTTCACGGAGCTATGTATTCATATACCCTTAGGACTCTCTGTTCTATAATATTCTCTGGAGCCTTCTATTTACTACTCCACAAAAATCTGAAATTATGAATTCATTGAGCATCAGTAGTCATTTGCTAAACAGAATTATAAACCTCAATGTACTACGTGCATGCAAGGCACCTTTATCCTATAGACCACCGTCCTTTCTCATCAAATTCCTTCTTCCTCAGCTCTTTGTCCTTTCCACCTATGTATCACGTGACAGCTTCTCACCTGGTCCCACTGCCAGTTTTTACTCCTCCTCCCACCTTCTTATTCTGGTTTCTTCCTCCTTCCTTTCCAGTCCCAGTGAAGGGTCTTGGCCCAGAATATTGACTATTTATTCTTCTCCATAGATGCTGCCTGACCTGCTGACATCCTCCAGCATTTTGTGTGCACTGCTCTGGATTTCTAGCAGCTGCAAAATTTTGTGATTGTGTATCAAAGGACTTCCCAAATTTTAATTCTGAAATGTGGAGATCAGGGAGAGCTACTGATCGTAAAATAAAGGTAGCACTTGACCAGGTGTAATATGAAGGCAAACAGGTAAATCTGAAATCAAATGGCATTAATGGGACAATGTGCCAGAGGAGACAACTCTTACACAATAACCAGTGATTGTTTGAGATCTGTTATCTCCGCTTCAGGATAGCACTACTGAAGTTCCTAAGGTGGTGTCTTAGGCCTAGTTATCTGTAACTGCTTCAATGTCCTTCCCAAGGTTAGAACACAAAATGTTTTCTAATAATTGCACAGTGTTTAAATTCATAATCAACTTCACAGCAAATGAAACAACCCAATTACATGCAGCAAGAGTTGTTAGACCTGCAGTTAGACAAGCAAGTGGCACATTTTAGATTAGACTAGATTAGCTTTATTCGTCGCATGTACATTGAAACATCAAAACCTAAAGTGTTTGCACCATTACTTTTTTTACGATGTGCGGGGAAGCCCACAAGTGTTGCAATGCTTCCAGCACCAATATAGCATATCCACAACTCACTAGCCCTAACTGTATGTCTTTAGAGTGTGGGAGGAACTGAAACACCCAGGGAAAACCCATGTGGTCATGGGGAGAATGTACAAACTTTTTAGAGACAGCAGTGGGAATTGAAGCCAGATCTCTGATAGCTAGCTTTGTAAAGTAATTGTGCTAACCACTGCATTACCACGGTAATGGGCTGGTAATGCTATTTAATCCCATTGAAATGCTAGATAATGGCTGTCTCCATAAAGTGAGGGACTAACCACCAATCCTTTACATTCAATGGTTGGCTGGAGGCGCAGGGAGATCAGCACCGGCCTTGAGAATGGCGTTTCCCGAGTTTGATCCAGTGACAGACCGCTCCTGAACACGCTCTGTATCTGTGCCGGGTTGATGTCGAGCTCGCAACTCAACCTTGTAAAAAAAAAACACTGCCACCTCTAGTTTAATTTTCCACGCAGAATATTGTGGAGGATCAAATAATCAAAACCCAAACCCAATGGCATTTTAATTGCTAAATCCTCCATTATCAATAAACTATTAACAATTAATCAGAAATTCAACTGGCTACAAAAGCCTGACACTTCAAAGACTATCTATAAGGCACAAGTCAGTCAAGTGCTGGACTACCCTACACTTGCCTGTCTGAATTCAGTTTTAATAACTCTCAAAACACTGCCTGCCATGAGTGCTACCTCATCCATCATCTGAGGAAAGGAAGATAATTGATGAAACATTTGAAGAAAGTCGGGCCAAAGACACTGTTCTGAAGTACTCCTGCTGTGATGTCCTGAAGTCAAAGTGATGATAATTTTAGTTGTTTGGTTATTATTTAATTAACCTTACAGTTGTTCATTTTTACAGTTAATTCTATTGACTCTTCATTGGTCATCAAGAGGATGGCACTTAGCCTAAACGTCTGAAAGATAAAGATCTTCGATCAACCTGCAATACCTTGCCTTTCAACAATGAGAACCTGGAAAACACGGATCATCTTAGGAGCCACCTCTCCACGAAGCAGGTATCAGCGATGAAGTTTCACTAGTTCAATGGTTCCATTTAATATCAGATAACGTATATAATGTACAACCTGAAATTCTTGCTCTTCGCAGACCTTCAAAAAAACAGAAGGGTATCCCAAAGAATGAGTGACAGTGAAAATATTAAAACCCCAAAGCTCCCCACGCACAAGCAGCAGTGAAGCATTGACCTCCCCCCTCCCTCACTTACTTCAGCAAAAAAAGCATCAGCACTTTCCACCCACCAAGCAAGCAATAGCAAATCACCCAAGAAAGACCATGATCTGTAAAACAAATAAAACAAATTAACCTGACAATTCGGCGTACCACAGACTCTCTTTCTCCTTTTTGGTTTTCCTCAGACTCAGGTACATCCCTGAGTTTGCCAGCACAGCTTTCAGCTGACTGATAAATTGTTAAGTATAAGGTTATAGAATACTTGGTGACACTGAACAAGATAGGACAAGTCAGCATGGATAGTCAGTACCTGTTTCCCAGGGCACCAATAGCAAACACCAAAGGGTACAAAATTAAGGGAGGAAAGTTTAGGGGAGACATCAGGGGTAAGTTTTTTTTTTACGCAGAGAGTTGTGAGTGCCTGGAATGACTTGGAATGACTGGAATAGTGGAAGACCTAAACCGAGCATGAAACTCATTGTAAACTGAGCTTCAGTGACCTACATACCTTGGAGATACTTACAACCTAACATAACCCCCTTAAAGCATTGCAGAAGCACCACCATCCGTACTTCATGGGCAGAAAAGGGAAAGCAGTATTGGTATCTACACAACAGCCTCAGCAAATGTGCTCCGACTATACTTAACAGGTTGCACTGGCTAGAGCACATTCCCTGCATGCCTGACAGCAGATTCACAAACTACTTTGAGTTTTTATATTGAAAATTACAATATATTTATAAACACTTTCAAAGGGCTCCTTACATTTTGAAATTATTCATGAATTTGCTTCAGCTGAGATCGCATGGCCTTGCAATCAGCTTTGCTCATTGCAGCCCTCTAGTGGTACATCAAACAAAGCCAGTCATTTTCGGAAAATTGCATCTTGCCTAAATTTGATTTCACTATTTCAAATCTACAAAATGCCTGTCACTAAACTTTAAAACGTGTGGTGAGGTGTAACGAATTTACAGTAAATCAATGAATACTTTAAGAAAATGTTAATAGATTGACATAGACCATGCTTTTTTAAAATATTTTGGATGCGGAGTAAACCTCTTTAAGGTTCATTATTTACGGAAGTTAGAATTTAAATACTTCCATTTTAGAAGTAAACCATATTCTTGTTGCTATCAATTAAATACATAACCTGAAGCTATCTGGTTAATGCCTGCAATTTAAAAGATGTTACATGGATCAGATACCTTGATGTCACAAGGGATTTATTTCTGGAAGAACACGTGCTTGACAAAGCTCTTCTATACTAACCGTGGCCTATCAGTTACTGTCAAAGTGACAGTGCAGTCAACACCGCATGAACTTCAGGTGAAGAAAAATGATAGATAAAACGTCGAACACTAACAGTTTCTCTTCAATTTATTCCCCTTCAGCGCCGGCCTATATAAAACGCCATTCCACCGTCTCATCGACCTTTAAAATGCTATAACGTTGTTATATCTGCATACTTAATACTTTCCAAAGAAAGTAGCGTCTATTTGACAATATGATAAGGCTTGGCACGGAAAATTAACTGTCAAAAGAGAAGATCCCCAGCTGTTTAAGGTTTATTATTGTTGGAATTTAGAATTTGAAATACTGACATCTAATTTTCTTTGTAGGCCCCCTCTTTCTCTCTCAATCTATTTCCCTTTGCTTATCTTATCTTGCTGTGTCTAATTTGAAACGGAGATCACACACTTTAATTTCCGGCTCCACCCCAGCACCTGTGCTGTTCCACCTTGCTGAAGTCTGTTGGTTTAGGGGATGCACAGTTGCCCTTTTCACTCGGAATCCAAGTGCCCAGTTTTCCTCTCCGCTATGTTATTGGTCCATAATTTAAAACATGACTGGCTTTTTATTGGATAATTGCTGGTAGTAAGTTGGACTAAAGAAGTGAAACTGCTATAATTGATGGATTGAATTAATTCCGAACCCTTTCAAAAATGTTCTTCATATTACCATTACCAAAGAAAATTATTACAGAATGCCAGGAGTACCGTTACCCCTTAATAGCGTCCTGTTCATTTTGAAGCTTCAGTGAACGATTGTTTTTGTCGCTGCAGCACTTTTTTTTAAAGGTTATAGATTTCTGTTTACCATATCGGGTTATAGGCTGGGACCCTGCCCTGTGTACTTCCAGGAATCTACTTTAGTGCTGAGGTGTCTTTCAAACATTAAAAACTGGCTTGCTGCTTGTACCTGAGGCATTCCACGAGGACTGAACCTGCAGTGTTGCTCTCAGCTCGGTAGACTTACCATCCGCACAATGTGTCACTTCAACCACTCTCCCCAACTCCGCACGAGTGCGTCACACGATTGTTAAACGTCAGGTGTCTGACGTAATATTTACATCGCAACATTGAGATGCGCGGAGACGTTCTGACAGCATACGGTTGTTAGTTTGTCCTTTCCGACGGCAACGTGCTTGGAGGGGTAGAGATAAACAATTCATGTCTATTGTTGCAACGTGGGATCTGATGGAATCAGCAGGGAGACCTCAAAATATCCACGTAGATCATTTTACCATCTGTTAGTGATTATCACGTGCAGCCTCTATTAAAGAACGTCTGTTTTACTGAAATTCGAGTAAGGTGCTGTTTCCCACCAACTGAACCACTTGTAAAACGATCTCCGGAATAGCATACGGCATGATGGAAGTAAATGTCCCGAAATCACTCGCTGCTTTCTTCACTCATTTAAGTACAACAGCATGTGCTTGTTGTCGAGTGATAGTCATTCCTTGAGGCATGTACAAAAAATAACATCCATCATCCGGCACTGCCTTTTCCAGTTTCCAATGCTGATCGTTTTATTGTGACATGCTCTGCTCCGCCCCTTAAAAGTCCCAGATAAGCATGTTCAAAAGTTGCTCGGATGGGCAGATTTGGAATGCAATGATCTGCAATGTTTTACTTGGTCTGAACTACCTGAATAGAAGCCTGACATGAAAAACATGCGATATATTGTCCCGGAAGAGCGACACCTAGCTATATTTTAACATGTACCTGGTATATATTGTTAGAAGTGTGTTACACAACCTGTTTTAGAATAAGTATCATTCATAAATGATAAATGATTATTTTTTTTTTAGAACTGCGTAGTCTGTCCTAAACAACATCACCTTTCTCCACAATGCAACCGTAGCTGAAAAAATCATCGAAATGCGGGAATCGGGTCGTAACTGAAGTGGTGCAGGCAAAGTGGGGTGGGCCCGCTGTAATGTAACTCCTGTCCTGTCAAATCACACCTGGGGCTGGGGGGGGGGCAACTTCTCAATTTGATAATTTTCCCCACCGCGTCAGGAGAGGGGAGTTGTTTGCCCACGTTCACGCTTTGGAAAAAGTTGCACAAAGAACCTGCAGTCACGGGACTTGCTAGGATGGGGCAGGTGCTGTTAGAATAATTCGGTTCTACTGACCTGAGCATTGCCACACGGGTAGGCATCTGATGTACACCGGTAGCCTTGGTTTAAAAACAGTAGAGACATAGCCACTTTCTTTTATAGTTTGCAGTCATTTACTTGATGCCACCGTTAGCGTCTTTCATTCAGGCGGCAACCCCCGGCAAATAAAAAAATCGTCGTTGACATTCGGTAGCAGAAGTCTTGCTCCTATTAGATGTTTGTATATCCCCCCCCCGCCCCCGCCCCCGCCGCCGCCGCTGACTCCGCGATTCACCAGAAACCTAATCCTCGCATTCAATTTGATAAGGAGTCTGTTCCCCACCTCTTGTTCGGCTGAAGCGCAAAAACAAGTTGGCTTACATATACCTGATTTCAGCCCGGGTTGGGGAACGTGAGGAGTGTTACGGCAGTTCTCTTGGAGAGCAGAATGAGATTTTATTCCACCCCACAAATGCAGCTGGATCCTCCTGGCGGGTGATGGGGAGTGAGGGCCAGGGAAACCACGGAGTCTCCTCGTGCGCTGGCCCCTTTCAGAACTGATGGGGGAAGAGGGCAGGCGGGAAGGATAGGAAGGTGGTAGTGTTAATATGTTTTATAAAATGGGAAGAGGAGAGCATGGCTCTGCTGCGGATGCATTGGGGAGGGTGTTTTGTGAGACGCCGAGGGTGATGGTATCTTGGAGGGAAGGAGAGGCCCGGGCGCAATTTGATTATGTAATTGGGGAAGAGGTCTCTGTGATCGGATGATGCATATTTGGATGTAGGAAGTGGCGTAGGGGGCCTTGGAGTATGTCTGTACTGGGCGAAGATGTGTGTGAGGAAAGGGGTATGTGTGTGCGGGGTGCTGGTCCTGTGTAGGGGGGGGGTGTTTGAGGGAGGGTTCGTATGTGGGGTTGATCTCTGTGGAGGTTGTGATGTGCTTGGGTGGGCTGTGTGTGACGGGCGTTATATATTAGGGAGTTGTCTTCATGGGGGGATGTGATGTCTCTAGGTGGGATATGTGTGTGTCCATGTTGGGGAGGGGGAGTAGTATATGGTAAGGGGTGAACCCTGTGGAGGGCCGAATGCGTGCTGTTGTGATGTGTATACCTTGGAGCTGGTCTGTGCTGGGTGTGTGATGTGTGAGAGGTTTTTGCTGATAAGTCTGTATATGGGACGGAGGGGAGTGGGCAGAGTAACGGAACAACCACTCTGCAGCACGTGGAAGGACCTAGATCCCAGAGCCACTGACTCAGGAGATCGAGACTATCGCACTGCTAGAAACGCATTAAAAAAAATCACCACATCTCCATGTTTATTACTTTGCCAAGTTCTCTAGATCAACTGCGACTGCAAGTCGGCGGGTGGTCTGTTCGCATTCCACATCTGAAAGCTAAGTTCTCCATGAGTCTGGAGAAGTTAGATCTTGTCGATTACCTCCCCCTCTTGTTTTATCCTGTTGGCGGATTTCTGCCACTTCCATCTAGCTGCTGATAGCCGAGCGTGCGGTATCCGGCAGGCTATTTCTGGTCTAACCCACGGCAGCTAAGCCGAGTCCCTACCTCCGATTCCAGTCACTTTCTTTGCCTACTGAATCTCACAGACGATAATACAGGCGCGATTAAGCAGCGGGGAAGTTGGACACGAGATCGGATTCTTGGACAAGTATCCCCGCAAACCCCTGCCCTCTCCCAACACCCAGCCCCCTGATGGACCTGACTGAATCGTCGTCAGGGCTCTCCGTCCACCTCCGCTTCTCCGCTAGGTAGGGACTGAATCGCTTGCGCTTTTGCACGACGTTCTACGAGCCCGAAACAATCCTGGAGTGGGTCGCCGCGGCTCTTCCCTTCTCTACACCACTGGAAGGGGAGACTATGGATGTACAGACGATTGGATCTACTCGTCTCATTTCAATCCAGGGAGAGTTTGCAGTGAAGAAACACTGGCGCCGTCTAATTCCAAAGAGGCAAGGGTGGTATTAGTCAGCAAGTGCGGGATGGTTTTAATCAGAACCAGGTTGGAATAATATTTACTTAAACATTTTTGGTGTTTCTAATTTGCCATGCACACTGACGCAGGCGTACTGGCGATATTTCCGCAGTCCTTGGGAGCCCGCAGTTACACTAGGTTGATGGCAAGAGGCGCGGAGACTGAGTCAAAGGCGGCAAGAAAGCAGGAAGATGATGGGGCAGAGCGCGCCCGGTACGAGATCGTGATCCTCTGTGCCGTTTTGACCGCGCTCGAATAATGTCAGGGAACTCAAAGCAACCGGAGGGCGCAGCCTGCAAGGCAAAGGTAAAAGAACAAATCAAGACTATTGTAGACGATTTGGAGTTAGTCCTGGGCGATTTAAAGGACGTGGCTAAAGAACTTAAAGAGGTAAGCAATGTTTAAGAGAGAGAAGACTGCTAGTGTATGAGAATTTGCAAAGGAGGTGCCCGATTCCTTCGGGGAAACGCATTTATTGAGTGCGCTGCACTAGAGGAGAGAATACCCGTTATAGGAGTATTTACTTCCGTAAATATTGCCCAGATTGTAGGGTTGTCTACATTGTGCAACTTATAATTTCCCTGACCACTTTACCCACCCCCCCCCCATACCCCGGAGAAAAATTCTGGCATGGCCCGAAGAATAATACGATGTAATTCTCGGCTAATCCTCCACCACCGGCTGAGATTTGCGCACAATATTTTCCTACTGAGCCGTGAGTAACAGACAGGCGTATGTTTCAATGTCAGCTCCCCCTGCCATTCCACTCGCACGTCCGGCAGTAAAAAAATACACTTTATAACAACTTGTTTTCGACGGAGTCGCTGGTACTTCTGATGCTGTTAGTACTCAGGAGGAATGGAATATTCTATTTTATAATCAGACACGTACTTAGTAATTGTTGGATCCCTTCTCACTAATCCAGTAATTAATTTATACAGTTCAACAATTTATTGCACAGTTGAGTGGGGCCGCGGGGGATTAACTGAAGCAAGATAACAGTGGCTTGTCAAAAATGTTCCTAAATGAAGTCTATGTAATCATATCTGTAACAGTTAAACCATGTGAATGTAGTTCATGTAAATGAACATAAGAGTATGATTTGCAATACTTTCCTTTAGAAGGCGGTGTTTCTGTAGAAATTAATCTCTCTCTCTCAAATCTAAAACTCAAACGTCAAAGCAAAATTAATCGCCGCGGAAGCACGTTAGTAATATATTAAAGGTCATGATTAATTATGTAACCAATTTAATTTGTCAAAATAATGTCGATATTCTCCAGCCTTGGGGGTTGGTGGGGGATTGACGCTGGAAGGATTGCATTTCAACTCGTAATGACACAACGTGACATTCCCGAATTCCTGCGACATTTCTTTGAGGAGTTTAGCTACTACTTGTTTTCGCGACACAATGGGAAAATTCTGTACGGGAGAAGTCAGTAAGCAGGAACTGACCGGTGAGCGCTTTGTGTATTTTTTTTTGAGATTTCTTTTGGCATTCTGGCCTTGAGCGGCTTCCGACTGGATGCGGCGAAGAGTTAAATGGGTAGGCTGGGTCTTCGCGGGCAACTCGTGGCCGAAATATTAGATTAAGGAGGAGTTAAGAGTTGAAACATTCAGCCGGGCATCGGTTTGGGACCCATGTGTGATTTAAAACCCCCGAAATGACAGAGCACCCTGCAGTTCTGGAGAACATCTGGAGTTCATCCCAACCAGCTGTCTTCTGGCACGCTGCGCTCGATACTTCAACACAGCCACTGTTCCTCAGTTTTCTTTTTGCAATAAAACAAACGGGTCTGAAACACGCCAGAGGATCTTTACTGAACTCGTTGGAGATAAATAGATCTCAATTCTGACATAGACGATGACTGCAAAGAGTTGTTAAAAGGGCCAAGAATGCTTTCAGACGGTATGGACATAAGAAGATTAAAATGCGTTGATAAAAACGCCGTTTTTAGGGAAAATGCCAGAAAGGGGCCAGTAACATCATGAAGGATCCCACACACCCTGCGCCTAGGCTGTTCGTTCCACTCCCATCGGAGAGGAGGCTGCGTGGCATCCACGCCAGGACCACCAGGCTCGAAACAGTTATTTTCCCCAAGCAGTGAGGCCGGTCGACACTTCCACTCACGAACTCCACCGCTACTTTATTGTTTCCCGTCATGCACCTTATGTATAGCCTAGTGTCACTTTATAAATACACTTTATGTATCTAAGCCATCTTATATATGTATATTCATTGTGTTTACTATTGTGTTCTTTATCTTTTGCTTTTTTTGGTGCTGCATCGGATCCGGATTTACACTTTTTTTTTCGTTCTCGTTACCCTTGTGTACAGGAAATGACATTAAACAATCTCGAAACTTGAACCTATAGGATGAGGAACTTCCCGGAATGTTTGTGTACCTAAAACAATTGACTTCAAGGGGCTGTTAAGGTATTACGCATTGAAGCAGAATCACATGCACCGAGTTAATGAAAGTCCATAAAGGGGAATTCATTATTGTTTGCAAATTGCGAATAAATACTTAATTTAGTCACTAAAATAAATTGGTTATTTTTTTGGGGAGGGGGAGGTATACCTCTTTTGCTTTTATTGACTGGCTGGCAAACTACGATAACGACGTTCTCTTTTATCATTCAGTAAACCAATTCCAGGTATGAAGCTCAAGAAATCATTTGATTTGTCACGGTTTATGGCTTGTTATGCTACGTACAGATAGTTATTGACTTTTTTTTGCTGAGTGTTAGCACTGTGCTAAATTTGCACATCAACTGTTTAAAATCACTATACAAATGCAATCTTATGTTGTATTTAAAAAACCTGACTATTCTTAATTGTTCAGTTCGGCTTAATTTATTTGATGATATTGCCAGGAATGCAAACGCGCCCTGAGTTTACTTCCAGGTACTCAGCAATATATAGCTTTTAAGGCTAAACTTGTAAAGGTGCATAAATTCATCATGATGTAAAATGATCCTTTTGTGAACGTGAACACATTTTTTTCTCACAGACTTTAAAAAAAAGTGTAGCATCTTCGGCTTCCTGGAATAGGTGTACTATTATTTCCAAAGTATGATGTTCCACTAAGGGGAGGAACAAAAAGCATAATAAAGAATTCATGCAGTATCATGAGAGCAGGTTGACAATGCTGTTACTTTTCTATTGCCTTTGACAACTCTGGGCATTCTTTATGTCCAACAGTAAAGCTATATATCTGAACTTATCTTTAATTAAATGCTTCAAGCATCTCAACTGCTAATATATTATACTTAGTCCCCTTTGAGTTCATTGACTTTAATTGATATTTTAAAAAATCCTGCAAAATTTAATTTATGCTCTTTACTTTAAAAGGAAAATGTATTTTAAATAATAAATAAACAACTTTTCTATAGTTTTGGTTGTTTTATCCAAGGTTCTAAGCTTCCATGATCTTCCATTGACAGCACACATGCCACCAGGTTCAGGAACAGTTATTACCCCTCAACCAATAGGCTCTTAAATCAGAGGGGATAACATCACTAAATTCCACTCACCCCATCACTGAACCTATGGGCTCATGTTCAAGGACTCTTTACCTTATGTTCTCAATATTTATTGCTTTATAGAACTTAGAACATAGAATAGTACAGCACATTACAGGCCCTTCGGCCCACAATATTGTGCCGACCCTCAAACCCTGCCTCCCATATAACCCCCCACCTTAAATTCCTCCATATACCTGTCTGGTAGTTTCTTAAACTTCACTATTGTATCTGCCTCCACCACTGACTCAGGCAGTGCATTCCACGCACCAACCACTCTCTGAGTGAAAAACCTTCTCTAATATCCCCCTTGAACTTCCCTCCCCTTACCTTAAAGCCATGTCCTCTTGTACTGAGCAGTGGTGCCCTGGGGAAAAAGTACTGGCTGTCCACTCTGTCTATTCCTCTTAATATCTTTTACACCTCTATCATGTCTTCTCTCATCCTCCTTCTCTCCAGAGAGTAAAGCCCTAGCTCCGTTAATCTCTGATCATAATCCATACTCTCTAAACCAGGCAGCATCCTGGTAAATCTCCTCTGTACCCTTTCTAATGCTTCCACATCCTTCCTATACTGAGGCAACCAGAACTGAACACAGTACTCCAAGTGTGGCCTAACTAGAGTCTTATAGAGCTGCATCATTACATTGTGCCTTTTAAACTCTATCCCTTGACTTACGAAAGCTAACACCCCATAAGCTTTCTTAACTACCCTATCTATCTGTGAGGCAACTTTCAGGGATCTGTGGACATGTACCCCCAGATCCCTCTGCTCCTCCACACTACCAAGTATCCTGCCATTTACTTTGTACTCTGCCTTGGAGTTTGTCCTTCCAAAGTGTACCACCTCACACTTCTCCAGATTGAACTTCATCTACCACTTCTCAGCCCACTTCTGCATCCTACCAATGTCTCTCTGCGATCTTTGACAATCCTCTACACTATCTACAACACCACCAGCCTTTGTGTCGTCTGCAAACTTGCCAACCCACCCTTCTACCCCCACATCCAGGTCATTAATAAAAATCACAAAAAGTAGAGGTCCCAGAACAGATCCTTGTGAGACACCAATAGTCACAACCCTCCAATCTGAATGTACTCCCTCCACCACGGCCTTCTGCAGTCAAGCCAATTCTGAATCCACTTGGCCAAACTTCCCTGGATCCCATGCCTTCTGACCTTCTGAATAAGCCTACCGTGTGGAACCTTGTCAAATGCCTTACTAAAATCCATGTAGATCACATCCACTGCACTACCCTCATCTATACGCCTGGTCACCTCCTCAAAGAACTCTATCAGGCTTGTTAGGCACGATCTGCTCTTCACAAAGCCATGCTGACTGTCCCTGATCAGACCATGATTCTCCAAATGCCCATAGATCCTATCTCTAAGAATCTTTTCCAACAGCTTTCCCACCACAGACATAAGGCTCACTGGTCTATAATTACCCAGATTATCCCTACTACCTTTTTTGAACAAGGGGACAACATTCACCTCCCTCCAATCCTCTGGTACCATTCCCGTGGACAACGAGGACATAAAGATCCTAGCCAGAGGTTCAGCAATTTTTTCCCTTGCCTCGTGGAGCAGCCTGGGGAATATTCCATCAGGCCCTGGGGACTTATCCATCCTAATGTACTAACAAGTCCAACACCTCCTCTCCCTTAATATCAACATGCTCCAGAACATCAACCTCACTCATATTGTCCTCACCGTCAACAAGCTCCTTCTCAGTGGTGAATACCGAAGAGAAGTATTCATTGAGGACCTCACTCACTTCCACAGCCTCCAGGCACATCTTCCCACTTTTATCTCTAATCAGTCCTACCTTCACTCCTGACATCCTTTTGTTCTTCACATAATTGAAGAATGCCTTGGGGTTTTCCTTTACCCTACTCGCCAAGGCCTTCTCATGCCCCCTTCTTGCTCTTCTCAGCCCCTTCTTAAGCTCCTTTCTTGCTATCCTATATTCCTCAATAGACCCATCTGATCCTTGCTTCCTAAACCTCATGTATGCTGCCTTCTTCCACCTGACTAGATTTTCCACTTCACTTGTCACCCATGGTTCCTTCACCCTACCATTCTTTATCTTCCTCACTGGGACAAATTTATCCCTAACATCCTGCAAGAGATCCTTAAACATCAACCACATGTCCATAGTACATTTCCCTGCAAAAACATCATCCCAATTCACACCCGCAAGTTCTAGCCTTATAGCCTCATAATTTGCCCTTCCCCAATTAAAAATTTTCCTGTCCTCTCTGATTCTATCCTTTTCCATGATAATGCTAAAGGTTAGGGAGCGGTGATCACTGTCCCCCAGATGCTCACCCACTGAGAGATCTGTGACCTGACCCAGTTCGTTACCTAATACTAGATCTAGTATGGCATTCCCCCTAGTTGGCCTGTCAAATATAATAATATATTTATAATATATATTTATTATTATTAATTTTTCCTCTCTTGTATTTGCACAGTTTGTTGTCTTTTGTACATTGATTGTCTGTCTTGTTGGGTATGGTCTTTCATTGATTCCAATCTGTTTCTTGTACTTACGTTGAATGCCCACAAGAATATGAATCTATCGGTTGTATATGGTGACATATATTACTTTGATAATAGAAAATACTTTGAACATTGAACTTTCAAATACATATCTTGATATTCATTGTTTTATGTTATCTATAATAAAGGTCAATACCAAAATCCCATTTGTCTTGTTTGGAAGCACAGTCATAATTTCACTTAAAGATTTATCTTGCCACACTAGCAGCTGAATGATTAAAAACAAATTGCTCCTTCAGATAACCCATGAAAGGATGCATCTCATGGTTATTGTTGTTTTGAATAGTCATTTTAAATATATAAACTCAGCTGCATTATACTTACTTTTGAGTTATAATGAGAACCAGATTCCTTTCTGTTCTAATGGGTGTGCACTGAGTTTATCAAAAAGCCTCTTGAAAGCCACAATTCTATCTTCTTCCACTACACCCCTGGCACCACATTCCAGGCAATTACCAAAATGTTCAAAAAAAAGACCTGCCTGACACATTCACTTCAAACCTTCACATTAAAGTTTCACCCTCCAATGTTCAATGTATCTACCTGGGAAAAGGATTTTGGCTATGTACCTTATCTATGCCTGTCATCATTTTATGAACTTCTATTAGGTTTAACCTCAGTCCCCAATGTTCGAGAAAACAATCCAGGTTTGTTTAATGTCTCTTGATTGTAAATGCAAGCTAATGTAGGCTAGTAAACCACTTCTAAACCTATCTACAAACCATTACTCTTCCTGTAATGGGGTGACCAGAATGTCACAATATACTCAAGTGTGGCATAACCAAAGTTTTATAAATTCACAACATGACTTTCTGAATCTATGTTTCTGATAATGAAGGTAAGCATGCCATACACCCTCTTTGCCACATTAAGGGCGATATGGGTTTTGACCCAAGATGCCTCTGCATATCAATGCTGTTAAGGGCCTGGCATTAATTGTACACTTTCCCTTTATATTTGACCTTCAAAAGTGCAACACCTCACACTTCCATGGAATATACTCCATTTGCCTTTTCTCCATCGATGATGTATAACCTTCTGTATCATTTGATGACCTTCTCTGCCTGCAACCCCACAAATGTTTATGTTTTCTGCAAACCAACTGTCTACATTCAGGTATTCATCCAAGACATTTCTACAAACAACTGAGGTCCCAGCACTGATCTTTGTAGAACACCACTGGTCACATACATATCGTACCTGATAATAATTAGCTTCACGGATTATTAAAGCAACACACACAGAAGTGCTGGAGGAATTCAGCACGTATAACCTTGTACGTATAACCTATCGTGTCCTTGATATGTCTTGTCCACTGCATAGGCAGCAGTGATGCTGCTGATGTAGAGAATGTTCAAAAAGCTTTAAGATGAAGAATTATTTGTGCTAATAATATGAGAAAGCAACATAAAAAAGTTGAGGAATCTAAAAGAAAGAATCATGGAAAACAATGTAAACAAAAACTAGATAATTGAGGATGTGCAACATTCATAAATAGCAGAAAAAAAACTAACGAATGTGTAAAATACTGGGTAATTTAGCAACTTTATTATGAGGTAGTGGCATAGTGGTTAGCATACTTCTATTGCAGTGCCAGCAGCCGGGGTTCAATTCTGCCTCTGTCTGTCATGAGATTTTTACCTTCTCCCCATGACTTCATGGGTTTCATTCAGGTTCTCCGATCTTCTCTCATATTCCAAAGACATACTTGTTTGTGTTAGTAAGCTGTCAGCATGCTATGTTGGTGCAGGATACTACCAAGCACATCCCCAGATTGGGTCGATGGATCACGCAAATGACACATCTCACTGTATGGTTTGATGTTTCGATGTACATATGACAGATAAAGCTAATCTTTAATCATCAGTCTTAATATAGATTTAGAAGGATTTCAAATGTATAATTGGAAAGAAATGCAAGAGCAAGCTGTTTGCAAAAGCTGGGTAATGTTTGGGCACCAGAGGGCTGATGTGGGAATGTTACCCATAGGGATGATCAAGTAGAAAAAAGTACATTTGTTCTTTTTACAGTCAGTGTGGCCTTAAATTTTATTGTGCTCACACAATGTGTGAATTTGAAATGGAGGAGGCCAACCTTGACAGATCAAAGGAAGCTGGTGATGAGTGCCATCAACAAAATAAAAATACTTGAGTTACTTTTCATTCTTGTTAAATGAAGTAAAAATTCAAATGTGCTGGTGCTTCTAAACCAGCAGGAAGCTTGCAAGGAGAAGAAAAGTGAAGATATTTGATGGTGTTCATAATGCAGCTGAGTATCTAGAACAGTTAAGTGACATAAAATGGAATGCTTCTCAGGAGCTGATTATTTATTCAACATAAAGAAGTTAATAATAGCGTATCTAGAGAGGTCAAACATTTAAGGAACATTTTTTTAAATTTTATGTGTGCTGTAGTATAAACACAAATGTTATAGACTGAATAGATACTAAGATAATTCAATATACATTAAAAATCATGCAGCCAAATAGTACTTTTTGTATTCTTTAATTTTAAGTGGACAATATTTTATGACTTAAACAATTTTCTTAATTATTAAATTGAGTCTTGTATTAATACTGATCTATTTGATTTTATGAGTTATCCCACAATGATTATTGTTCATATCAGTTACTTTATGCCAATTGTATTTTTAATATAAATCATATGATAATATAAAAACATCCATTTGATTATAAATATCTTTGCTTGGATTATGACCTGATGCTTTTTGATCCAGAGGTCTTTTCTAGTTTGGGTGATACAAGAATAGATGTAATGATCCATTGTAAAAGTCATGTAGCATTACCACATACACTGAAATTATGCTTATTGACTACAATGAATCATCAGCCATTGTTAAGCCTGCCATTATCTAATTAGTTGAAAATGGTTCCATTAACAAAACACTGTGAAATGCAATAGTAAGATGTTCTCTCTTTTTAAAAATGAATGAAAGTTTTGTTCTCTACATGACTAAAATAGAGACATTTCATGTCCACTAAATTCATTTGAAGAGTTAAGGTCTATAAAATACAATTATAAGTCTCCTTCAGTCAGAAGCAGGGTAAATTATAGTTGGGACCATGGATGGACACACCAGAAAACTGAACATCAATGGTGTAGAAAATGCAAGAATCATGTCTGTGATATGTACAACTAACATTATTAATACCCACTGGCATGGTAATAGTTAACATGTTAAACAGCTTAATTAAAGCTTATTTGTTGAGGTAGTTTGTCACGTGACATAAATGACCTGGCATGAGACAGGATGTTAAATAAACTGAAGAGATACATTTTGGGCATCATGGTAGCATAATGTTATTACAGCTCAGGGCGTACCAGAGTTTGGAGTTCAATTCTGGCACAAATCTGTAAAGAGTCTCTGTATGACCTCCCTATGGATTGTATTGGTTTCCCCCGGATTCTTTAGTTTCCTCCCACAGTTCAAAGATGTATTAGATAGGTTAATTTGTCTTTGTAAATTGTCACATGTGTAGATTAGGGTTAAATGGGTTTCATTGTGTTTTTTGAGGGTTGCTGCGGCAGTGTGACTAAAAGGGCCAGAAGGACATACTCCACATTGTATAACTAAAACTAAAACACTCTTTCTAATCCTGCTCCATCTGTGCCTAACAAAATGATTTAGACGACTAGTTTATCGTTGGTAGTCAATAATTTTAAAATGTATTGCATCTAATCATTTCTGCTATGTTCTCTGTGTAAGCAGTGGGAAACGGTTGTAAAAACATTGACTATTTCTTGTGCCCTTCATGAAAACCATGGAGTCATATCAAATGATGCATACACTGATGTCAGTGTAGAGATGTTCTACACAAATTATCTTTTTGGAAATCGCATATGAAATATTAAATGAAAAAAATTGGTTATTTGTGACTGAAAAGCAAAAACCATGGATAATTGAAATTTGAAATCAAATCAAAAATTGTCTAAAATACTCAGCACATTTGGCTGCATGTGCGGAGAGAGAAATAATTTGTTTCAGGTTGTCGTTGACCTAAAATTAATTAATTTTTTTTCCACAGATGCTGAATCACCAATTCAGTATTGCCCGCACTCTGTTTTTATTTTGGTTGATTTGTGAATCCTTGTTATCTGACTTCCATGATTACAACTCTGAAGGAGGTTATTCATTCCACCAAGTCTATGCAGGACTAAAAAGATCTACCCAGTTTGATCTCATCTTCCTGCACTAGGGCTGTGGTCCTGAAGTTCACGGCTCTTCAGGTGTACTTAAATATCTTGAGGGTTTCTGTCTCTATCAGACAGTGATCCCATTAAAAACTGAAATATCACCTTTAGGTGTGATTTGTCTTCTTGCTACCTGTAGAAAACAGGACTATAAAATTTCCAGTATAGCATCATCAATGGGCCAACAAAGGAAGGAGAGCCACAGACCCCGTTCTTCGTTATGAATCTATCTGCAAAATCCATCAAATTTCATGGAAGTTTGTCTTTGGAAATTGGAATTGTTGAATGGAAATGCCAGTAACTTGTCTTTAATAGAGTTGAGGTTGAGTTGTCCTCATCATAACTGACTTTGTTAAGAAATATTGAACTCTCTGAAGGTGTGGCTGGATTGAAGAGGTTCTACCAAATGTACTTGAAAATTATTGCAAATCTCTTGCCTACAGAAGACTAGAATCTCTCAGACACTGGTGGTCATAACATGCCACTCAAACTGCTGTAGGACTCAAAGGTGTTCTGATATTTACAACAATATCAAAATGCATCGAAATAATGGAAAAGCAATTTGAAAATATTCTCTTATCAGTTTTCTGCATTTCAAAGAGCCTTCATACTTTTCATTAAGTTCAGAACTTGATACTTTTGAATTCAGGGAACCATAATTCCCTAATTCAATTTTCAACAAAATTTAAGTCACTTCATATATAACCCATCATAACATGGTTTTCTTTGATCTTTGAATCTATTTATTATAATATACACTGATTAGCAAAAAGTAAAAGTAGATGTATATTTAGCATTGCTGCTTCAGCACCAGCAAAAAGGCTTACATGGACTTTGCTTCACCACAGGTCAGGCAGTTATGGGCCTGACAATGAACATCCGACCTTATTTATTTTCCCAACGTGCAGCACCTTACATTTGTCTGAATTAAATTCCGTTTGTCATTTTTTTCCCCTTTTTTTTCGCCAGTCCTGCTGAAGGATCTCATCCTGAAATGTTGACTGTACTTTTTTCCATAGATGCTGCCTGGCCTGCTGAGTTCCTCCAGTATTTTGTGTGAGTTGCTCATATTTCCAGCATCTGCAGATCTTCTCATATTCCATTTGTCATTCCTTGGCCAATTACCCAGATGGTCAAGATCTCTCTGTATCTCTTTTTAGTCACTTCCACGGTCAATGGTATCACCTAATTTAATGCTGCCTGCAAACTTATTAACCATGCCTGTACATTCTCAACCAAATCATTGATATGAATGACAAACAGAAATGAACCAAGATCACCACTAGTTACAGGCTCCAGTCCAAAAAAAACCTTCCACCATCTCTCTCTGCTTTATATCATCAATCCAAATCTGTATCCTTTTGGAAGAGTAGCAAAGAAATATTGTTTTGAATTGAATTGCCTTTATTACTTACAGGGGGTGATTGATAAATTTGTGGCCTAAGGTAGAAGGAGTCAATTTTTGAAAACCTAGCACAATTTTCCTAAATTTACACACTTAGTCCAGCAGTCATGGAGCATATGGATCTTTTCTTTGTAGAAGTCGGTGTCTTGGACCTCAGAAGTGGTCCACAGCAGGGGTGATTGATAAGTTTGTGGCCTAAGGTAGGAGATGAGTTATTATCTTTAAAATTTCTGCATAATCACTCAAAGAGTTGAACTGCACGTGCATGTAACGAGAGCTGTATAACTCATCTCCTTCTACCTTTGGCCACAAACTTATCAATCACCCCTGCTGTGGACCACCTGGAGGTCCAAGACGCTCTCATTACATGCACGTGCAGTTCAACTTTTACAGTGATAATGCAGAAAGCTTGAAGATAATAACTCATCTCCTTCTACCTTAGGCCACAAACTTATCAATCACCCCTGCTGTGGACCACTTCTACAAAGAAGGGATCTGTATGCTCCACGACTGCTGGACTAAGTGTGTACATGTAGGAGAGGACTATGTTGCAAAATAAATGTGCTAGGTTTTCTAAAATTGACTCCTTCTACCTTAGGCCATGAACTTATCAATTACCCCTCATACATCCTTCATATACATGAGTAAAAATCTTTACATTATGTCTACATCTAAGTATGCAATGGCAATTTATAGTAATTTATAATAAATAGTATATCAATAGGACAGTAACAAAATGGTCAAATATGAAAAATCAATATAACATAGAAATATAGTTGTGTCAACGTGAATTAAGCAAAATGATGGCCTGGTGGAAGTAGCTGTCCCAGAGCCCGTTGGTCCTGGCTTTTATGCTACGGTACCATTTCCTGGACAGTAGCAGCTGAAACAGTTTGAGGTTGGGATGACTCGGGTCCCCAATGATCCACCAGACCCTTTTTACCTACCTGTCTTTATAAATGGCTTGTGTAGTGGGAAGTTCACATCTACAGATGCGCTGGGCTGTCTGCTCCACTCTCTGTAGAGTCCTGTGATTGAGAGAAGTATAGTTCCCATACCAGGCAGTGATGCAGCCAGTCAGGATGCTTTCAATTGTGCCCCACTAGAAAGTTCTTAGGATTTGGGGGCCCATACCAAACTTCTTCAACCGTCTGAGGTGAAAGAGGCGCTGTCGTGCCTTTTTCACCACACAGCCGGTATGTACAGATGACATTGAGTTCCTTGTTGATGTTTATACCGAGGAACTTAAATCTGTTCACCCTCTGAAACCCAGATCCATTGATGTCAATAGGGGCTAGCCTGCCTCCATTCCTGACAGCTTAAAAAGTCGCGGCTAAAAATTGGAAAGTGGAACTGTGAAAAATGGAAAAGCACCAAGCAATGCAGTTTGTGCTATGCTTGCAGTCCTATTGTACCATTAGTGGTGCATGAGGAAAATATCTGAAAACATCTTCCATGGGAAGATTCATGAAGCTGTTAGCTTCACGAGCGCCCTTGCCAACAATGTGCTGTAGCCTTGCTTGATTTAATGCCTGCTTTTCCTTAAGGCCATAAGACATAGGGGCAGTATTAGGCCATTCAGCTTGTCGAGTCTGCTCTACCATTCCAACTAGGCTGATTTATTATCCCTCTCAACCTCAATCTCCTGCCATCTCCTCATAACCTTTGACATCCTGACTAATCGAGAACCTGTTGAACTCCGCTTTAAATATACCCAATGACTTGGCCTCCATAGCCATTTGTGGGATTGAAGTCCACTCTCTAGCTAAGGAAATTATTCCCTACTTCTGTTCTAATGGGATGTTCTTCTATTCTGAGGCTGTCCCTTCTGATCCTAGACTCATCCTCTCCATGTCTACTCTGTCTAGGTCTTTCAATATTGGTTTCAATGAGATCCCTCTTCATTCTTCTAACCTCTAGCAAACACAAGCCCAAAGCCATCACACGCTGCTCATACATTAGCCATATCATTCCTGGGATCATTCTCGTGAACCTTCTCTAGACACTCTCCATTGCCTGCACATCCTTTCTTAGATAACGGGCCCAGAAACTGCTCACAATATTCTGTGCAGTCTGTCTAATGCCTCCTAAAGCCTTTACATTACATCCTCAGTTTAATCATCTCAAAAATAAATGCTAACATTGCACTTTCTTTCCTTGTAACCTTCTCTGTCTGCTGTGCCTTCCTCCATACCTTGTTTGTAAAAGCTGTTCTATGACCTGGCCTTTTGTTCAATCCTCACCACTACAATACACAACAAATCTAAGGACTCTTAGGTGCATATTGAAGCCGTTAAGCAGCAGAAAAAACTCTTTAATTACCAAATGTTGAGCTTCCATTTGCCTGTCACTTTCATTGTTCAGCACACTTGCACTCTGGGTGTTCCGTCTCTGACCTCTTACACATCTCTACTGATTCTTGAGCAACATCTCCTCTTCCATTTAGATGTGTTACAGTCCCCAGGTGTCAAATTAAACTGAACTATTTCAAATTAATCTTTGAAGTTTGTGTCAGAGATGGCCAATCCTGATGCACGGTCATCAAACTAAATTAACTCAGTTTTCAAGTTCAAGTTAATTTTATTGGCATTCAACCATATGCAAATATACCTCCAAAACGAACAACTTTGCTCTGCACCAGGATGCACAGCAGCCCTTGCAATTGTTGTTAGAGACTTGTGGTCAAATGACTTGCAGTTCCCACAGCAGATGGTGATGTGGCTGGTCAGGACACTCTCAATGATGCTCCTGTAAAAAATGGTTAGATTGGAGGGAGCTTTGCTTGCCTCAGTCTCCTCAGGAAGTGGAGACGCTGCTGTGCTTTCTTGACCAAAGAGACGGTATTGAGGGACCAGGTGAGATCATCCATTATGTGCACTCTCATAAACTTAGTGCTCCTAACTCTCTCCATGGAGGAGCCATCTTTGGTCCACAGTCACCTCTCTGGTCTTATAGATGTTGAGACACAAGATTGAGAAAATCTGCAGATGCTGGAAATCAAAGCAAGATGCACAAAATGCTGGAGGAACTCAGCAGGTCAGGCGGCATCTATGGAGAAAAGTCAACAGTCAACATTTCAAGGCTGGGAAAACATGATGAGAAGCGAGAGCAAGAAGGTGAGGGGAGGGGAGGAGAAGAAGTACACGATGTGGAAGGTGATAGATGAAACTGTGAGAGGAGGAGGGTGAAATAAAGAGCTGGGAAATACAAACTTTTGTAGATTATTGAAAGAGATTAAGGCCTAGAGAAGGGAGAATCTGATAGGAGAGGCTGAAGATCATGGAAGAAAGAAAAAAGGGAGGAGCACCAGAGGTAGCTGATAGATGGGTTAAGGAGATAAGATGAGAGAGGGAAATGGGAATGGTGGGGGGGGGGTGCAATTACTGGAAGTTTGAAAAGTCATTGTTCATGCCATCAGGTTGGAAGCTACCCAAAAGGAGTTGCTCCTCCGATCTGAGTCTGGCTCCATCATAGCAGTGGAGGAGGCCATGGAGTGACATGCCAGAATGGGAATAGGAAGAGAATCGAAATGGGTGGCCACCACTTTTTCTGGCAGACGGAGTGCAGGTGCTCGACGAAGCAGTTTCCCAATATATGACGGGTCTCACTGGTATACAGGAGGCCACACTGAGAGCACTCGATATAATAGTTGACCAAGTTATTGTGCTCGCAATATTCTACCAGCCACTCTACTTCCTCTCCGTACACTGTCTCATTCTCGGTTTTGATGAGGTCAACCACAGTTTTGTCCTCAGCAAAGCTGAGGATTCAGTTTGAACTGGATGTAGCACATCAACAGTGTGACCAGCATGGTCTGACAGTGGTCTTTCTCTCAAGGAGTCCAGGGTTCAGTTACCGTGAGGTTTTATGACCCAACGATGACGGTTTCCCCTCCAGCTTCTGAACAATGATTGTATTAAACTCTGAGCTAATGTCAATAAACAGCCTTCTGGCATATGAGGCATCATTTTCCAGCTGCAACCTGATGGAGTAGAGTGCAGAGGCTATGGTGTCATCAGTGAATCAATTTGAGTAATAAGAGAACTGGAAAGGGTCCGATGTAATAGGAAATTGGGATTTCATGGGATGTATAACCAGTCACCCAAAACACTTCATTATCATTGAGGAGAGTAGGTGTTGAAGCAGGTTAATTTTGTTCTCTTGGGCACCTTGATGATAGTGGTTGCCTTGAGGTCTATGGGAACAGTGGAGTGTTCCAGAGAGATGTTGAGAATGTCTGTTAGATCCTCTGTTAACTGTGCTACAGCCCCTCAGCTTGCAACCAGGTACATTATCAGACTCCGCAGCTTTAGCTGGATTGATCCTGGCTAGGGTCTTCCTCACATCACCTGTGGCCTGCTTTTCAGGGAGGCGGGGATGGGAGAGACTTTTGTTGTCAGCGCATTGTTCCTTGCATAAGAGACATGCGGCCTATCAGGAAGACAGGCATCACTGCTGTTGATGTGCAGGGTGAACTTGTAGCTCGCTATGGTCTGAATGCCCCGCCAAATGAGCCTTGTGTCTCTAGTGTTGCAGAAATTGCTGTATAGTCTTTGTGAATAATCTCATTTTACCTTACTGGTGGTATAGGAAAGCGCAGCTCTTGCTGACCTGAGAGCTGTCTTTTCTCCTGATCTGGATAGCATCCCGATCTCTCAGCCATGGCCTCTGATTTACCCTCACATAGACGTGCTCAAACAGTGACACCCTCAATGCACTTCTCTGCACACAGATCTTGCATATTCATCGATGCTGATGTGATAATGAAAGTAGCTGCCCTCAACATGGTCCAGTTTGTGTTTTCAAAATAGTATAGTCCTGCAAAGCTGAGGCTGCTCCTTCTGACCAGGTCTTTATCTCCCTTTGAACTGGTTTAACTCAGGATTTAGAATATAGTCAGAGTTTCTGAGGTGGGAGTGAGGAACAGCTTTATATGCACCAGGGATGTTGGTATAAACCAGGTCTAATGTGTTCTCACCTCTGGTAGCAAAGTCAACATGCTGATAGATTTTAGGCAGGACTCTCTTTAAGTTAGCATGTTTGAAGTCACCAGCAACAATAAAGAAAGCATCAGGGTGTAAGTTTTCAGGTCACTGACGCACCTTAGAACTGATGCAGTATTTCACCAGCATTAGCATGGTGGAGGGGGTATATAGCCATAATCATAATAGCTGTGAGCTCCCTCAGTTAGTAGAAGGGCCTGCACTTCACTGTTAAGAACTCTACTAGAGGTGAACAGAAGGTCATTATTATAGAAGCATTCACACAGGTTCTTATTAATGTAGATACAAAGTAATCTACTTTATGTTCTCGTAATCAAATGTTTGAAAGCAGAATCGATGGGAGAGCTGGCCTGCAGGGTTTCACCTTTCGTCTTTCCAGCGCGCTTTCCTTGCTCCTGTCTCCTTGCACAATGCTTCCAATGCCTTCTCCCTTGGGTAGCTGTAGCAGGTGATGACTCTGGACTCAATAAGCCAATACTGTGGACCTCATTGACTATTCAACAACTCGCTAGTGAGGGACACTTGCAGCACTTGATTTCTTAATATCCAGCAGTGTCTTGCGATCATAAGAAAGATGCAAAGGATGAAGAGTTATACCATTAGTTGGAGCCAGAGTAGGTGGTGAGACTGGGCATGCTGCCATCTTGAATAACCTGTCCACAGATGCTGCTGACCCAAGGGTTTTCCAGCATTTATTTTATTTCATATTTTTAGTCACTGAGTTTTTCAGCACCTTTTGTCCTCTTTTCTTGCCCTTTTATTTGTGCTTCCTTCCTACAGATCTGCTGCAATTATGAGCCTACAGCAGTCTCATCTGATGCCAAACCATTTATGCCATGCAATTCCTCTTCATCATCATGTTGCGATACATATTCCATTCATTCTCTCCATCTTTCCCCTTCAGGCGAAGCTCGTTTTCTAGCATTTCCCTGTTTTGGTAATAGGTCATCTACCTAGAAGGTTAATTACTCTTCTTTCTCCACGGATTCTGCTTTTCCTGTTGAGTATTCCCAGCATTTTCTAGTTTCATTACAGTCTGGAAAGTGCTAAGGTTTATCTATTCATCTGAAGCACATTGTTAACTTTCTGAGGAATTGCCCAGTGCCCCCTCTGGTGCTCTGATACTTTCAGTTGTAATACTTACTGGTGCTATTTGCTTGTTCTCATCGGGGAGTGTAAGAGGGTTGATCATAGTCCCTAAGCAGTCTGCGGATACTCATGTCTCAGTCATCAATAGATCAGGAAGTATGAACTATTACAGTATGAAGTCATCATGGTAGTTTCCAGGAATCGTCTAGACACTTGGATGAGTATCCTTCTGTGGTTGCAAAACAGCTGCACATTTATAGAGTGCAAATATTTGCAAGTCATGATAGCCTTGTATGCCATTAGTTATTTTAAATAAATACTTGAATGTAACCCTCCAGTAAACATATAATTGCTTGTTTCAAACAAAAACTAGACTGTTAACTTAAACATGTTTCTGTGTGACCCAGAAGGGGTTTAATGAAGCTATGCATACTTCCTGCTTGTGACACCAGCTTGACCAACCTCCCTAAACCCTGCCAGCCCTGCTCTGGAACAGTTGAATTCAATGATGTCTGATACAGAATTACTGTTTAGTCATCCTCCCAAAATTAATGTTTTTGACAAATTTCCAATGTAATTTAGGAAAAAACTGAACAGTTTCAGAACCAAAGCAGAAGATTCAGGAAATCTAAAAATAGCAGAAAATGCTGGTAATACTCAGCAGGTCAAGCAGATAGAAAGCGTTTTTGATGAAAGGCTTGTGTTCTCAGGCCATGTGTTTTGTCTAACCTGAGTACTGCCACTATTTCACAAACAAGAGAAAATCTGCAGACGCTGGAAATCCAAGCAACACACACAGAATGCTGGAGGAACTCAGCAGGCCAGGCAGCATTTTGTGTGTATTGCCAATATTTTCTGTTTCAGTTTTTTGTACAGTTTGATCAGTTTTTTTAATGCTTACATTCTAAAAGCAGATATAAAAAGGTAATTTTAACCGCAGCATGGTAAGAGAAAGAAGATTTTCTTCTGTTTGTATTATTTGGAGCAAAACTCTAGTTTTGTTTCTCTGCAGAAAGTGTCATTGATAAAGGTTCACTTCTCACCTGAAAGGGTGTAATTTATAATAGAATAGATCCTAGAGTTTTCCATTTACAACAGAAATCATAATAATGACAAAAATCAATGTGCATTATGATATAGAATAGAATAATGATATTGTGGCTTGCATCCCAGTAGTAAACATAGTAATTTGAAGTTAAAGAATGAAAGCTGCCAAATAAAACACTCCACTGAATATGTTAAAGGCTTTATGTTGGAAACAAAAATTTTGCTTTAAAAAAGTATTTTGCTATGAACACATGTAGAAATCTATTGCAATTAATTATTTTATTAGAAATGCAAATAGTGATTAGTACTATTAATACAATTCCACAATTATTGTTTTATTGAATAGGCTGAGTTTCAAATTACTTGTTCAAAATTGAGAATTGTTATCAATGGGTTTTGAAGTAACTTGTTTTAATTTGGTAACACACAATCTATAGTTGCTGATCTCAGATTTAACAAGATCCTAACATCAAGTTATGAAGCTCAGGATGGTCTCAGGCTAAAAATAAAAATTTGACCTCCAGATTAATAACTATTCCGTGATCCGATGGAGAGCACATTTAAATAAATGGAATGTATTCAGTCGTTGCCAACACATTATAAATAGACAATAGACAATAGACAGTAGGTGCAGGAGTAGGCCATTCGGCCCTTCTAGCCAGCACTGCCATTCACTGTGATCATGGCTGATCATATACAATCAGTACCCTGTTCCTGCCCTCTCCCCATATCCCTTGACCCCGCTATCTATAAGAGCTCTATCTAACTCATCCCTTGACCCCGCTATCTATAAGAACTCTATCTAACTCAAAATAAAAAGCCTAAATAAAAAGAAAAGGCTGACTAAAATAAATGCTGAGACACAGAAGAGAATATTAAACAATTGACACATTGGTCGCTCTGATTTAAAGGGATCAAGGCATAAAAGAGTACAGGAGAATGGCTCATGTCAGAAGATCAGTTATGATATTATTAAATGGCAGAGCAGGAGCAAGGAGTTAAGTGGCTGACACTTGTTTGTATTTTGTATGGTCGTTGCTCTTGTGTCAAAGAAATGAGCTTTCACAAGGAAACAGGTGAAGAGGTAGAGAGATTTGTGAACAGTATTTAAGGGCTTATGGAGTTTTTCAACAGAAATCACATCCAGTCACATCACTGGACACAGCGAGTTGGGAGGACTGAAAGCCTTTAGAAGGACAAAAAATCTGAATCACCCCATAGTCTACCACGTCATTGCAGAAATGTATTTGAATTAATATAAGTGTTAAACCAGAAGTTGTGTCTGTGCTCAACTACATATATATCAAATGAAAGCACACACGTGGGTGATGGCTTTAACTGGTGTATTCACATTGCACACCGAGGGAGAGGGAGAGGGAGAGAGGGGGGGGGGGGAGAGGGAGAGAGAGAGAGGGGGGGGGGGAGAGGGAGAGAGAGAGAGGGAGAGAGAGAAGAATGTGCATGCATAGACATCAGTGCATGCGCAGACACCAGATCCATACGTAGTGCATGGCGGGGTGTCATTGCTCTAAAAGAAATAGATTCATACATTACACTTCCTCCCCTTTAGATTAATGCAACATAAAACTGCATATATACAAATCATTCAATTTCTCTTTCATAAACCCTTATTCCAAATAAACCTGCCTTCACAATAACAGTCCATAACAAACTTCATAGTTCACAGTTCGGTTGGTGGTCTGTTTCTTTCAGGATAGCGCCTCTGGACCTGTGGAGTGGCACCAGGTTTGGTAGGTGCCTCATCGAAGACAACATTCTTGGTTTCTGGTGTCACGTTGTGGTCAGTGACATCATCACTGAGAGTGAAGTCTGGGGACTGTAATGTGTCCGTCTTGTTGAATGCAGTCGACTCAGGTGTGTTCTTCGATTGTGCATCCAGTATCTGGCCCACACGACATCTTCATGTCTGATCTCCAACATCTACTGTGTACGTGTCTTCTTGTCTTCTCGGTTATCATGCATTAGGACTTCCTGTCCAATCTCAAAGCTCCTTGCTGCTTCACTTGGCAACTGGCTGGACTGTTTATTCTGCACTTCCCTCCGTAGTTCTGGTTTCGGGAGGTCAATGCAAGGTCTCAGTTTCCTGTTCATGAACAGCATTGCAAGTGCTTGATTTGTCTTCACATGAACAGAGTTCCGATACACAAAAAGGAAGTTGTCCACCTTGTGCTGTAGAGAAATGTCTGCCTTGTCCATCACTTTAATGGACTTCTTAAAGGTTTGGATAAACCTTTCAGCTAAGGTGAGGAGCTGACTTGAATGTCTGATGCTACTATTCTGATGTGTATTTTGGACCATTGTCACTCACAGTTTATTCTGGTAAGCTGTTTCTGGTGAAGGTAGCCTCAGAGCGGAGACAGATTTTACTGAGGTGTAACCTCCGGCCACTTTGAATGAGCACCCACAGCAATCAGAAACATGGAGTCCATAAATGTCCCAGCAAAGTCATGGCAGTGTATTCTTTGCCATGGAAACGGTGCCTGTGGGGGTAAACTTTTTGGCATCCTGAACAGCTTTTGGCCAAACCTTCAAACTGTTTAGCTATTCCTGACCACCACACGTAGCTCTGTGCGAGATTCATCATCTTGACTGTACTGCGGTGTCCTTCATGCAGATTTTTAACACCCTGGTGCACAGTTTAGAGGGAACCACAACACAAGATACACAAATCAGCATCCTTTGATGCTTCTTCCTTATTTGCCAGAAGTGGAGAATGTGACAAGCCATTAGCACTGCTGTGTTGGTTGGTACACTTGAAATCTGTGTCATTAGAGTGTCCAATGTTGTAACTGGGTAACAGTCATCACTGGAATTCCCTTCCAGAGACTGAAAATGGAAGCTGGTGATATGTCACTAGCATAAACTTTTGTCCGCAGGGGTAGTGGTGGAACAACTTTATTCCCTTATGGAGAGTGGAGCTTAGGATGATGGTGCCTAACGACGACTCCTTTGCTTGCATCTTTGGAAACTGCTCTATTTCCATCTTTAGTATCTCTTATTTTCCTCTTCAGGGTTCTTTTGAAGACCCTGACTTCGAGTTACACGTTAACTTCAGCTCTTTGTGGAAATGAGACCCACTTTTGGGGTCTCACAACCAGCCACTTTTCGATATGCCAAGGACGCGGACCGGAAGACTAGCGCGCCTTCAGGTTAACGGGTTTTCATGGCTCTGGAGGCGGCTGGATTTGAGGTCAGTGCCGCTGCAGAAAACTGGGGTGTCGTGGGAGATGGAAGATCATAAGCAGCGAGCTGGCTGCTGGCTGTGTGCCCAGAGACACTAGTTCTTTGGGCACACAGCTCGGAAAAAGTGATGCAACAGACTTTTAACACCATAAATCGGCGGGTTGTTTTGTCATGTCTCCCCTCTCGCTGTGAAACGGGGACACCTCTTTTTCCCTTATTAGGGAGAGAGAGAAAGCCTTTGGTATGTTAAATTACTGGGTGTACGAGTAGTTTTTGGGGTACTGCAAGTCTGTGTCTTCATTGATGCTTTGCTGCACGTTTGAGTGCTCGGTGGGTTGGGTGCTGATGCTTTTTTGCTGCTGGGGGAGGGAAGGTCATTGCTTTGCTGCTGGCTTATGTGTGGGGAGGGGGAGCTGGGGGGGCTTTGGGGTTCTAACTTTTAACTGTAATTCATTCTTTGGGGCACTGCTCTGTTTTCATGGATGTTTGCCATGAAAAAGAATTTCAGGATGTATTTTGTACACATTTCTCTGACATTAAATGAACCTATTGAAACGAGACTAAGGGCTTCTCGATCAATTTGCCTGTAGTTACGTTCTGCGCTCGTCAGTGATCTTCAAGCAAACATAATCGGCGTTCAGATCCATCTTTCATAATGTGTGACAAAACAGCTCTGACGCCATAAAAAGATGCATCACACGCCAGTCTGATGGAGAGGGTTGGGTCATAATGGGTCAGCAGTTCATCAGATGTTGTTCATTTCTTTGTTTCCTCAAATGCTTTTTCACATCTTTCTGACCATTCCCACTTTCCTCCAGTCTGCATCAGTGTGTTCAATGGGTGCAGCACTGTAGCAATGTTTGGGAGAAACCAGTGGTAGTAGTTTACAGGCCCAAGAATGACCTGAGCTGAGACACATTTTCCAGTTTGGGTGCCTGTAGCACTGCTTCAGTCTTATTTTGTGACTTACATAAGCCATGCTTGTCAATGACATGTCCACAATATGAGTTCATACTTTAAAAACTCACATTTCTCTCTCTTTGCATGCAGACCATGCTCATTCAGTCAGATAAGCACTTTGCCATGGCTCTGGAGGAGTCTTTCATCATTTTTGCCAGTCACACTGATGACATTGAGCTGACATTGTGTTTGGGGATATCTTGGAGCACTTGGTCCATTGCTCTTTGCCAAATTGCCGGAGCTGATGCAATGCCAAAGATGAGACAATTATACTGGAACTGTCCCTTGTGAGTGTTGATTGTGAGGAACATCCTGCTTGACTCCTCAATCTCCATTTGTAGATAGGCTTGTGACTAGTCAATCTTTGAAAACCTCTTCCCACCTACCAAAGATGCAAAAATGTCCTCTATTTGTAGCAAGAGATACTGCACGGTACACAGCGCCAGGTTGATGCTCACTTTGAAATTCCCACATATACGAACGGTTCCAGTGTTCCCTTTGTTGATCACCGGGACAATAGGCTTGGCCCAATCATTCCACTCAACCTTGGAGAGAATTCTAGATGTCTCCAATCTCTGCCGTTCAGCATCCACTTTAAGATGTAGTGCGTAAGGCACTGGACCCACTTTGTTGAATCTTGGTGTTGCTGCTTCATTCAATTCAGTCCTGCCCTTCATGCCTTTGAGTTTATCGATCCCCTTCATAAACAGCATCTCATTAGCATTATACAGCTGTTCCAGTCTCTGGTTAGTGCTACTATTTGAGCTGCCATTGCTTGTTGATGACACACTGAGAGCTTTGATTGAGTGCCAGTCTAACTGAATTTTTCTCAACCATTCACATCCGTGAAGTGTTGGCCCTCCACTATTCAATACAGAATGCTCTAACTGTTGTGTTTGCCTTCAAACATCACATTTACCTTCAGTTTGCCCTTTCAGACACTTTTATCCATGTGTAAGTCTTTTGCACAGGTCTTCTCTAATGGATTCTTAGAAAACAGTCTGTTGTAGTTAACCTCTGGAATTATGGACAAAACTGACCCTGTATCCAATTCCAGGTTCAGTTTTACACCAGCTGTATCTATCATGATCCATATTATATTGCAATCTGCTTCAGTAATACTATGCAGTTCTAGGCATGTCTGCTCACCTTTGTCAGACTCTATGTTGTCCACTTCTGTTTTACATTCGGTCACTTTATTCATTTACTTAGTTTTGTATTTGAGAATTTTCACTTGGTTCTGGTTTTCATTTGCCTTGTACACTCACTCTATGTGACTTTGTCTGTGACACTAACTGCACACTTTTTCTTCAAACCAATAGTCATTTGCATCATGGGAGGATTTGCCACATCAATAATATTTTTGGCTTTTTACACCATTCAGAGATATTTTGTGCATTTCACATTAAAACCTCTTTTTCTGTAGTTCTATTGCATTGTTTCTGCAGTCTCGAACAATATTGCAATAGTCAATTCCTGTTCTAAGTTTAGGTCTCTTTTGGAAAGTAGACTCTTTTGAGTGCTTTGACTATGAATGCCAAATACAAACCTGTCCATCTCAGGAAGTCCATCTCTATAGTCACAGTACTGGGAAAGTTTGGCAATTCTGCAATGTATTCAGAAAGACTTCCATTTTTTGACTGGTTTCTTTTGTAAAATCTAAATCTCTCAGTCATTGCCAACAGTTTAGGGCTCAAGTGATTTTGTAAAATTATAACTATTTCATCGATTGGCTTGCTTGCTGGCTTTTCAAGAGCTACTAGGTTGTGTGAGAGACTTGCACACATTAAGCTAAGAAGTGCAGCGGTTTTGTCTTGCTCTTCCACGTTGCTTGCGTTACAACACAGTTCAACACTCATAATATATAACTCCCAGTCTTCATTAGTGCTATCAAACCCATCAACTTTCCCGACTGAAGCCATTGCTGCATTATTTTCACTTTAAAATTAACTGTGTCTTTCATTAGTACTCACGCGTCCTTTGGCTTTCTCCTGTTGTTTATTTCTGTTAAGTCCAGTAACTGTCAGCGCAGTTCGTAATATTTTCTGACATTCAGGTTTGTACTCATTGCCAATTTGTTGTGTCTGTGCAACTATATATAAACAGTATGCATGCGCAGACAACAGATCAATACGGAGTGCTTAGGGAGTGGGTCATTGCTGTAAAAGAAAGAGATCCATATATTATAGATTTGCTGGTTTCAGCTTTATCCAGAGTAAACTGCACTGGACAGCATTTCTGGGTGAAATTGCAGCAGGTACAAAACATTATCCAGTAATACTGTGTATTCATGTATCTGTAAAATATAACCAGTGTTGTTTTGGAACAGTTTCAATTGAACTTGAAGTGTTTAGGTAGTTTCTTGCTTTTCTCAATATCCTATGTGAAACTCTGCTGACATTGAGAGGAGCAAAGAGAACTTCAGAAGAGAATGAGTTGGTTGAATACCTTCCAAAGACACACAGTGGAATAACCGATGGGAAAAGACTTCTGTAGCATTTAGCTTCTGAGATGCTCATCCAATGGACGATTCACTGATGACAGTTCTCTGTGCTGGTCAAGGTCGCTGTGACACTGCTTCCTAAGCACAGAATCTTTCCAAGTGGCTGAAGCAGATGGCTGACATGTTACAAAATTTGCTGCACTCCACTTTATCAGACGAGCCTTCCAGGCTCTCCTTTCACATCAAAATGCTCTCATCTGCTTTTATTTCTGCAAGGAACAAGTGGCATCTTGAACAATGGCATTTAAATTTATTATCAAGGAATGCATATGTCATCGTATACTATCCTGAGATTAATTTTAATAAGAAAATAAATAAATACAATAGAATTCATGGAAAACTATACATCAACAAAGATTGACAGAAAACAACATCCAAAATAAGACAGATTGTATAAATAAACATTAAACAAATAATACTGATAATGTAAGTTGTAGAGTCCTTGAAGGTGAGGTTGGAAAATCAATTCAGATCTGAGGTGAGTGAAGTTATCTACACCAGTTCAGGAATCTGATGGTTGTAGGGTAATAACTGTCCCTGAACCTGGTAGTCTAGGGAACCTAAGGCTCCTGTACCTCTGGCCTGATGGTCATACTAAGAAGAAAGCATAGCTTCGATGGTAGGTGTCCTTGAAGATAGATGCTGTTTTCTTGTGGCAGTGCTCCTTCTAACTGTGCTCAATGGTGATAAGATTTTTCTGTGATCAGCTGGGCTCTGTCCAGCACTTACTGTTCCTGGGCATTGGTGTTGGCATTATGTAGACATTAGCTGCTCTTGGGCTCAAAGGAGGTCTCCTTTATAATCCTTATTATAAGAACAGGTCATTTTCCACTCCTTCAATGTGCCAGAGGTTGTGGAACATGAGAACATTTCTCTGATGCCAGATGCCGTTTTTCTGGGAAGCACGCAACTCCTGCATCCTGAAGGAGCCAACCACGCCGAAGTGGTTACTGCTGTCTGGAGGGATGGATTCCCCACAGCAAGGGCTACTCTTTATTTTTGTGGCTTTTATTCCTGTCTGCCCTCCGATCACAGCAACTGAGAGCAGATGCAGTGAGATGCAAATACTGAGGGAGTAGTGGAAAAAAAAATGGGCTGAGTGGTGGTATAATGGCATCAGCACTGGACTTCAAGGCAGATGGTGCTGAGTTCAAACCCAGCTGGGTCCCAGCCTGGGCAGCAGCAGTATCTGCGTGGAAGAAAGGCCTGGCCATCTACTTCTGTGTCTTACCATGAAAACCCTATTGACCCTATGGTTCATGAGGTCACAAAGAGTCAGACTGGACTGACCAAAGCAAAGTGGAAAGTACCACTGGTTTTCTCAAGGAGAGTTTTTGTTGCCTGTATCAGTATGGGTGCTTCATGTACCACATGTTAAACAGGAAAACTTATGGAAAACCTATTGCTTAAATTGTTATGCACTGTATGTTAAACAATGTAGTAAACTGTAGCTGTTGACAGATAAGAGTAGCCAGGAGACCCAGATGAAGACCATGAGGACCATATATTAGAGCTTGCCAAGCTAAAGAAAAATGGTGACTACCAAAGGAACATCTCTGCTCTGTATCCACAGTATCATCTCCTAGCTACAGGCCTTAGCAGTTTGGCATACTGCTACAAAGATACCTTATGAGGAGCCTGCAAAATAAAAATTCTCTGTGCAAAGCTGGTGATTTTCTCCACAGCAACAATCAGCAGAGAATCCAGTTGACACATTAATTCTTTTTCTCATCCCGTTGAGCAGGTCCAGCTGCACAAAATCGAAAATACAAATGAATAACTGAATGAACGACTGGACGAGTCGTTGCTCCAATTACTTTAATGGCTTGCTCAGATCTTTCTATTTGCCTTTGATTGGGTTCTCATGTAAACAGTTCAGACCTCGGCATAATTAACCTTTACTGCGAGGATTCCCCACTCTTCAGGTTTAAGCCGCAGTGAGCAGCTCGTGTTGATGTACTTTGTGAAATCAGCAACACGCCATTGGAGGTGTGCAGCATGGAGATCGGCCGTTCAGCCCAGCAATCTGTTCTGACTATCAAGCACCCTTTTTTATGCTAGTCCTATACTAATTCTGTTTTATTCTCACACATTCTCATTAACTCACACCAGATTCTGTAACTGCAGGGGCAGTTTACAGCAGTTAATTAATCTACCAACCAACATGTTTTTAGGATGTGAGCGAAATACCAGAACACCTACTAGAAAACCACACAGTCACAGGAAGAAAGTGCAGACTCTATCTAGATTATGCTTGAGATCAGGACTGGACCAGGGTCTCTGGAACTATGAGGTAGTGGCACTATTAGCTGCACCACTGGAGATATTTACATCTGCAGGAATCATTGCAATGACCCTTTTTCTAAGTTCAATAGGTACAGATATCTCCCTAATGCCCAGGACTCTCTCTCGCTATGTGTCTCTTGGTCAAGACATTATAGGTGATTTAAAAAAAAAATGGAAAATGCTGATAACAGATCAGGTATGTCTGTGGTAAAAAGAGTTACACTAAAAGTGTCTTCTCTCCTTCCCAGTTCTTGTGAAGAATCTTTGATCCAAAATGTTAATGTGATTCTCCTTCCACTGATGCTGCCTGATCTGTTTCCAGCAATTTCTGGTTTTGAGTCAGAATTTACAGCATCTTCTGCTAGTTGATTGTCATCATTTTGTTTGTTCTGAATCCTTTTCGTCTGTTATTTCCGTCTTCTGGTTGTGTTGTTGCTATGGCGAATGAGCCTTCAATGCAGCAAAGTGTTTTTGAGATGGAAGTCCAATTTTACTGCTTATTACATGGTGCAAACCTCATTTCAAACCGGATTTTCAGCAATTTCCTGTTTTAGGAAGGCCCCATTTGAGCACTCATGCTAAACTCACTATGTCCTAATACACAAAAAAACGGTAGATTTCAATTTCACGCCTACAGTATCTAATGTACACATACTGAAACAGTTTCCAGCAGTCCATTCATGCTTGACGAGTCAGGAGAATGCATCGCAGCATTGGCCTTATGGTATTCAAGTCCTAATTGTAATTCAAACACTATTTGCAAGGAACGAAGCTCACAAAATCGGTCAGCATATGTACCTTTATATACACTTGTTTTCATATATGAAAACCAGTTAATTCAGCCAGCCAATCTGAGAATTCTGCAGGACCTAGATAGTACTTTGATTATAGATTTATATCAGACGCAGTATTTATGTGTTGTTCCTGTTGTTCCTTCTCATGCCTTGTGGTGCAGCAGGTGGAACTTTGCCGTTTCCGTAGCATTTGACTGTTTATTCCCCCCCCCCCCCGAGACCAAGTTGCAAGTTCGACAATCAGCCCAGCGCAGATGGAAAGCATGCAAGTGGCCAGCTGGATTAGAACTCAGGACCACTTGCCTTGATGTCTGGTGCTGATGCCTCTGGCTGGAAGTATTTATGTGTAACGGATTGTTATCCAGGGATAAATAGAGTTCTGTTGAGCCAATCTATTCTAAAAATCAATAATCATAAAAGTTTTCTACACCTTTTGAACTTACTAATGAGAAAGCCTTAGACAGAATTTGCATCCTGTGTATTTTAAATCATATTGACAACTGAAATCTAACTCTAGATTGGTAACCATTTGCCTTTTATAATACAATGATCGTATAATTTGATGGATTAACAATTATTCCTTTTGTCATTTAATGCAATTCAAAGGAAAATTTTCCACTGTTGACAGTTAATAAAGATCTTAAGTGAAATTGTTTAAGGTCACTTCAATTACTATCCTAATGGGCATGGTTTTATTGGCCAAAGTTTCAAAAAGCCTAAACTGATGGCTCTAGTTGCTAATTATCTCTCAGAAACTATAAAATTCCTCTTGTTAGAAATGGAAATATTAGATTGGTTCGGTTAAGTCACAAGATCATCCTTTTGATTTATATCCAGATGAAAATACAGCAGTTGGTTCCATTGTATAGCTACCATTTTGCCTTCTCAGTTGGGGGTGGAGGGTGCAATATTATGGCTAAACTTCTTAATGTATGTTTGGGTTTATTTTCCAATATTCCTCTCACAAATGTGTTCACTTTTGATGATTTTAACATCTGTGAGTGATAGCGGTCTCTGTGGTGTAGTTCAAATGGTTGCTCCTTATAAATGAAAAATAGAAGCTATTCAACTTTGAAAAAACTGCAATTGGTCTTAAATTTGCTCCCTCTGGCCACCTTTCATGGGTTGAATGGCCTTGTCTGTGCAGTAAAGTTTTATGATTGTAGTTACATTTGGCAACAAATATTGCCTGGAAACATTTAAGGAATAGAAGGTTAGTATGACGTATTCTTTTCCATTTTGTAAGAGTAAAGAAAAGTAAATTTATTATCAAAGTACATATATGTCATTTTATACAACCCTGAGATTCATTTCCTTGTGGGCATACTCAATAAATTCAATAATAGAATCATAACCATAATAGAATCAATGAAAGACTGCACCTTTTTGGGTGTTCAACAGCTGTGCAAAACACAATAAACTGTGCAAATACAAAAAATAAATAATAATAATAATAATAATAATAATAATAATAATAATAATAATAATAATAATAATAATAATAATAGTAAGTAATAAATATTGAGAACGTGAGAACATCTATCTTCTGGATAGATCATGAAACCTTATATTTCATGCCTTTTATGTATCTTACATTTGTTTTTCATTTTGAATGTCATTCTGGAACTGTTGGTGGCTGTGATTTCCAGTTCGGAGATCGTTTGGCTGTTTCAGTATTCTGGAAAGAGACGGCGGCAAGCGCGAATAGCGTGACAAGAAGGCTGTGGGATGGGGTGCGAGCTGATTTTCGACTCCATTTCACCAATTACAGTTGCCATTGTTCACTGACTAAAGCGATGAGGGAGATTGAAACATCGAGGCAAATGTGCAAGCTGAGCGTCAGCTACCTGCCTTTTTATCGCTGGGGGTTCAATCTGCTGCCAGAGAGGGGAGACTGCGTTCTCACTGCTGGTGAGATTGCTCTGCTACGGAGAAGGAAGAGTATTTTTTTATCGCTGGTCAGATCACTCTTCTACGGAAAGGGAAAGGTCTGCTGCTGTGCCTGGAGAATGTTACCCAGGTTTTCTGCATTTCAGATACAGATTTGGATTATAGACATCTTGTTTCAGTTCTATAGTTGTTTTATAATCTGTGTTTTTTGCCTGATCCTTTTTGGGTTTTTTTGTGTGTGTGTGGAGGTGGGGTGGTATTTAGGGGTTGATGTACCTGTACCATTTTTGTTTGTTTTTTTGTGCAGGGAGGAGGGATTTGAGGGGTGATGTTTGTTCTGCCATTCTCTTCTTTCTTGGTTTCATGACTATCTGGAGAAGAAGAATTTCAGAGTTCTATACTTCGATAATAAATGAACCTTTAAACCTTTATGGACCTTTTGAGATGAAGAGTCCTTGAAAGTGAGTCCATAGGTTGGGGCTAGTAAAGTCACCACTTTGGTTCAAGAGCCTGATGATTGAGGGGGTAATAATTGTTTCTGAACCTGGTGGTGTGAGTTTTGATGCATCTGCATCTTCGTCTGATGGCAGCAGCAAGAAGAGAGCATGACCTGGGTAGTGGAGTGTCCGTGTTGATGCTTTCCTGTGACAGTCTTTTGTATTGTGTGCTTCATGGAGGGGAGGGTTTTATCCATGAGGAACTGGGCTGTATCCACTACCTTTTGTAGGATTTTATTTTCAAGGGCATTGATGTTTTTGTACCAGGTTGTGATGCAGCCAGTAAGTACTGTACACTCTCCACCACAGATCAACAGAAGTTTGTCAAAGTTTTAGGTGTCATACCAAATCTTTGTAAACTCCTAAGGAAGTAGAAGAACTGCTGTGCTTTCTCCGTAATTGCACCCAAGTTTCTCCCATGATCAGCTGGTGAAGCAAATTTTAGTTTTAACTAGTGACGTGGTTGGGATTGGTTAACTCTGCAACAGACTGAAAATGAACTTTATAGTGCATTAAGTCACTGAACAATCACGAAAGCCACAACCTGACTTGATGCATTTTCCTGGCACTGAAATAGCTTTTTAATATTTATTAATGTGGCACCCTTGCTGTAGCCACTTTACTACTGTGTAGACTATTTTGCGAGGGGGTGTGATGCTCATCCATTAAGTCAATGAGAAATGTATATTCACATGATATACGTTCTTCTGGCAGCAATAAACTCATCGTGTTAGCTATTCCACAGCACAACTTCCCCAAGATGCATTGCTTCTTTAATTACAATGACTCAGAGTAATGATGGTCCACACTTTATAACTGCATGCTCTCTTCTGTTTCAAACAAGATATCTTTATCTGAAAGTATAATACCACAGTCTGTCAAGTCAATAATAATCAGCATCTACCCTTGCACACAATTAGACTCCAGTAACAGTCACACTTGCAACGTCAACTGATATTTTATCTTGCGTGTCTGTAAGATAATTCCACTGCATTATGTGAAGCTGCATAAAAATTGGCTTGCAGTCTTTGGAAATTGTTGCAGTACAAACAAGATGCTAGAAGTAGGTCAGGCAACACGTGAGAGCAGAGAAACAAAACTAACGTTTCAGGTAGATGGCTTTTCATCGGAACCAGGGAAAAGGTAGAAAACAAGCATGGTTTAAGTTGCAGTAAAGGGGAAGGGGTGAAAATAATGCCTGTGATAGTGGTAATGTCTGTGAAGGGAATGCCTGCAATAGGGTGTTGACTGAGAGATAAAACAATGAGTATAATTGCGGCTGTGGTTAAACTTTAAAAGTTTGTAGCTGATTTGTCAGGAGGAGATGTAAACAAAGGAAGGTGAATGCAGACAAAGGAGGGAGAAGCCTGAGATATAGAACACTGCAGATGTTGGAAGTGTGAGAAAGAAGTGTGGCCAATGGACTGGAATGCAGTTCATTGAACTTACATTAGGCTTCTTTGTATTGGAGTAAGAAGGCAAATATGAATGTCAACATGGAAATAGGATAGAGAATCGAAATAAGATCATAAGACGTCAGCCCATTGAGTCAGCATTGCCATTCCATCATGGCTGATCCCGGATCCCACTCAACCCTTCTCGATATCTCCTTTGATGCCCCGACAGATCAGGAAACTATCAAATTCCATCTTATGGACTTGGCCTCCACCGCAGTCTGTGGCAGAGCATTCCACAGATCTACTACTCTCTGGCTAAAAAAAAATCCTCCTTACCTCTGTTCTGATAGGTAACTGGAAGCTCAGAAGCACTCTTGCTAATGGAGATGTTGTCAAAAGCTATCACCTGATCTGAATATCATTTCTCATATTATCAGCTGCAACTGTATTAAGTTAATTTAGATGAAGTGCAAGAGCCACAGCTGTAGATGTGTGGTGGAGAGTATATTGACTGGCTGAATCATGGCCTGGTGTGGAAACACCAATGCTCTTGAATGGAAAATCCTACAAAAAGTAGTAGATACAGCCTAGTCCATAATGGATAAAGCCCTCTCCTCTATTGAGCGCATCTACATAAAATGTAGTCACAGGAAAGCAGCATCCATCATCAGGGACCCCTACCACCCAGAACATGCTCTCTTCTCACTACTGCCACCAGGAAGAAGGCACAGGAGCCTCAGGACTCAAACCACCAGGTTCAGGAACAGGTATTATCCCTCAACCGTCTGGCTTTTGAACCAAAGGGAAGAACGTCATTCAACTTCACTTGCCCCATCACTGAAATAATTCCACGATTTATGGACTCACTTTCAAGGACTCTTCATCTCACGCTTTCGGTATTTATTGCTTATTTGTTTATTAATATTATTTATTTAATTTTGTATTTGCACAGTTTTTTTCCTTTTGCATACTTGTTTAACACCCAAGTTGGCACAGTCTGTCACTGATACTATTATGATTATTATACTACGAGTATGCCCACAAGAAAACAAATCTCAGGGCTGTATATAGTGACATATATGTACTTTGATAATACATTGATTTTGAACTTTGAGCTTTTAAAAACGTATCTCCCTTTTTTTAAACTTTGAGTAGATTGGTCAGTGAAGGGTCGGACAAACTTGGGGCAACAGAGGCTGAGGGGAGATCTGCTAGATATTTATAAGATTATGAGAGGCAATTGACTGCAGGAGTCTTTATCTCAGGGCTGAAGTGTCTAACACCTGAGGGTGCACATTTCAGGTGAGAGGGGTAAATTTAAAGGACATGTGCTGGACAAGTATTTTTCTTACACAGAGAGTAGTGGTGGTCTGGGAAGTCTGGTGGGGAGATAAATATGATAAAGGCATTTGAGAGACTCTAAAATAGGGACACGCATGTGGAGGAAATGGAAGCATTGTGTAGTCAGAAGGGATTAGTTTGGTTGGCATTTGAGCATCAATTTAATTAGTTTGTCACAGCAATCTGTGTCAAAGGACCTATTCCTGTTGTGTACTGTTCTAAGTTCAATGTATGCCGATTTCCATAAGTATTTCTCAGATTTGGTGAATGAGTGGAGTTAAAGGAGAAGTTGTTCAATGAAGAGCAAAAATGAAATATTTATCATAAACTTTCCAGGACATTGGTGGAATATTTTTCCTTAAAATAATCCTTAAAAAAAAATCCATGGACATACACTTTCTCCATTCTTTCAAATGTACAAGTATTCTGCCATTTATTGCTTACTTCCTTATTGTCTCTCCCCAGTTGTGTAATGTCTCACTTTTCTGGATGAAATCCCATTCATCCTTTTCCTGTTTCACTGTCCAGACTATTTCCCCTCACCCCAGCAGAATAAAGCTTTCCAATTCAGTCAATCACAAGGCCAAGATTTGCGCCACACAAAATGTGGTAGTAACTAATTACAACCCTATGCTTATACACCCACCCACCTCCACTGGCCCAGTAATTACAATTCTGTCACCACAAGATCATCATCAATTGATTGCTTTTTACATCTTTGATGCCAATGCTGTTGCAGCTAATGATTCTCATTTGAAGTTTCTCCACCACTGAATCCATAGTGTTGAAACAATGGTTTCAAAACCTTCAAAAATATCAAAAAGGAGTATGTACCAATTTGTAATATGGCCAAAGCATTGGGCTGGATCCCTGAGGACTGAAACTTGGGCACAAGTGATTTTTTTAAATTTGACACACAGAGCAAGGTAAAGGCCCTTCTGGCCAACGAGCTTGCATCGCTCAGTTACATCCATGTGAGCAATTAACCTACTGACCTGCACGTCTTTGCAGTGTGGGAGAAAACTGCAGCACCCAGAGGTAACCCATACGGTCATGGGGAGAACTTACAAACTCCTTACAGACGGCAACAGAATCACTGGTGCTGCAATCAAATCACAAACCAGAGAAAATCTGCAGATGCTGGAAATCCGAGCAACACACACAAAGTGCTGGAGGAACTCAGCAGGCCAGGCAGCATCAATGGGAAGAAGTGCAGTCAGTTCTGCCAAAGGGTTTCAGCCTGAATAGCCAAATGTACATTTTTTTCATAAATGTCGTGACTGGGGCTGTAATAGTATTATACTAACAGCTTCACTACTGTGCCATTTCAGGATCCAGGATTCTAGAGTGATGTTTTGTTTTGTAACAAATGAGAAAAATATTATTACAAGAATGACTCTGCAAGTTAAGTATGTAAGTTAATACTGCAAGATATATGCAGTATTTTCTTTAAGCTAAATTACATCTGTCAACAGTGGAATTTTGGCAACCAGTAATAAGCTTCATCCAATATGTAACATTTTCTTTGGTTTGGATGAATGAAAGCAGTGGATGTTGAGGTCAGAGTAGATGAGTAGAGGGTATTACAGCAGGGTAAGGGGGTAGAAATGGTAGAGTGCTGCCATTCACTGTTACTGAATGGAGAAAGAAGTTTAAAAGAATTCATTGTGGATAGGTGGAAGAGCCGGAATGAGATTTACGGTGGGTGCCTAATTTTGGTGGTGTATTGGGCAGCATCAGTAGATGAATTGACATGGCAGAAGTCTGGATACAAGTTGGGCAAGGAATCACAATTCAGGCGCAAAAGGTATTGAAGATACTTAGAAGCTGGCTTCAAAAATTATTGCAATACTTATACTCCAACAAGTGTTTTTCTGTATAGTCTGAAGCAACATGGAATGATTGAGTTCCCACTGAATGTGAGAATTGTGAAATCTAAGAATGAAACATTGTCATGTAGAGAGGGACACATGATTAATTTTTTGACAGATCCATGATTTAATTTCCAACTTGTAAGCTGCTTTGAGTGAGAAAATAATATTGATCCAATTAACAGGAGAATTATTGGTTCATTTGTTTCAGCTCATATACTGAACGTTAGCTGTTAAATAGCTATTGCACAAGTAGTGGACTAAGGTCATACAGTAAAATTCTGAGCGTCGATCCGGTATTTATCCGGTAATTGCATGTTTTATTTACACATGAAGTACTCAGTGTCAAACAGGAAAAGTAAAGTTGGAGATGCACCACTTCAATTGCAACAAATCCAGTATGTTTACGTATTCCACTTATTTTTGCCAGCAATAGCCAGTATTCAATAAAAATATTCCACGTATTAACATTTATGATTTGACATTCATTACCACTGATTAAACTGAATAATAGCAAAAGGAACACAGATGCACAGTTGGCAATAAGAACTTAGTACTATGGCAGTAGCTTAATGTCCAAAAGCATGTGAATGGGGAACGACTAAGGTTTTAACATAAACCTGATCTCAGTGTGCTTCATCTACTTGTATCTTTAATGAAGGTGAGAAAATGGGTGCCAGTTGACTTGGACCCAGGTGGTGGGTTTATTGGAGCTAGCAGCCTCTTATTCAGTTAAACATTTAATCCAGGCATTGGGAAACCTGCACTTCAAAGTACTTAATGTTTTATGCAGAAAGATAAATGTTTCCCCCAGCTGTTCACCTAGCAGACTGGAGAAGGTTTAACATTTGAATTTCCTTTCTGAATCATTCTTGCTAATGATGAAGTTGGAGAATTGGTCCTGAAACAAGATGACAGTTATGGCCTTGAATGCCCTTCATCCTCTACTTTCTTCCTCTTCCAGCCCTCTGTCCTCTTTTGATAGCACTTGGCTCAGATTTTGTCACATTGTATTCCAGTCATTAGTGTTTACTTCTACACCCATATCTACAACCATCTATTTATGTAGAAACATTGGAGAAAAGAAAAAAATTCTCATACAACTTGTACTTAAATTTGCACAAAAGATGTCATTTGAAGCCAAATTAATATTAATTTTTGTTACTTTTAAATAGTGGAACTTTAAAGTCTGTCTGCAGTACTGTTCTACTAGTAAAAACTGGAGAACTTAAACTCTTTCTTAGCCAAGATTTTAAATTTAGAAATTAGAATAAAGCCAAACAGTGTTTGCATGATGTTGGAAAAGCTATTAGGAGCATGGATCAGAATGAATTTGTTATACTTTCTAGGTGTCATGCTTTACAGTGCCAACTGTAAGATCGGGATTTAATTCCCGCCACTGTCTGTAAAGAGTTTGTACATTCTCTCCGTAACCGTGTGGGTTTCCTCAGGATGTTCCAGTTTCCTCTCACAGTCCAAAGACATATGGTTAGGGTTTGTGAATTGTGGGCATGCTATGTTGGCACCAGTCACTTTCAGGCAGTCCAGCACATCCTTGCTGATTTGATTTGATGCAAGTGGCGCAGTTCACTTTATGTTTCGATGTACATGCGACAAATAAAGATAAACTTAATTTTATTTATTGGATTTGGTTACAAGATGCAAACAAATCTTTATGTCCAACTAAAGATGTCAGCATTTGCATAACTCAGGATAATCCTATGGAAAACGTTATTTGTCCTAGTTCTCGTTTATCTCCATGTTATTCATTTCCTGCTACAATCCAAGGACAAGGAGAAGATTAAAAGGAGGTTCATGAATATGATTCCGGGATTGAAAGGCTTGGCATATGAGTAGCGTTTGATATCACTGGGCCTCTCCTCACTGGAGTTCAAAAGAATGAGGGGTGACCTCATTGAAACCTATCAAATGTTGAAAGCCATGAAAAGAGTGGATGTGAAGAGGATGTTTCCTGCGGTGAGGGAGTCTATGACCAGAGGACACAGCCTCAGAATAAAGGGACATACTTTTAGAATGGAGATGAGGAAGAATTTTCTTAGCCAGACAGAGGTGAATTTGTGGAATTCATTGCCACAGGTGGTGGTGGAGGCCAAGTCATTGGGTATACTTCAGGCAGAGTTTGATAGATCCTTGATTGGTCAGGGCATGAAGGGATAATAGAAGAAGCCAGGCGATTGGGACTGAGAGAGAAAATGGATCAGCCATGATGAAATGGCAGAGCAGACTCAATGGGCTAAAAGGCCTAACTTAAAAGGCCTGTCTTATGGTCATAATAAATTTTGCCATAATTTCTGCCTTAACCTTAACGTTTTATTGGGACCTTTTATTGATTCTAGTATTTTGTGTTCCATGCTATTTGTGAAAATTCTAGAATTATGTTAACTTGATCAATAGTCTTTAATGTTCTAAAGTCCTTCCGTTCTTTAACAGCTGAGCTTAGTCCGATTTTACCAAAATATAGCATCTTAAACTTATTAACATTTGAATTAAAGCTGAAAGTTGGTTCCAAACGTCTAATATTTTGCCCACGAGATCATTAAGCTAAAATGAACATGCCGCATGTTAACCTGAAGTCAGATTTCATCTATAATGCAGTGTTTCAATTAATGATCTATTTGAGCATGAGTATAATAGATTATGTGAATCAATTGACATTAGTGCTAATGTTCAACAAGCTGAACAGAAGCCACTGAATTAAGTCATTTTTTAAAGGGAAAGAATATGGAATTCAATTTTAAATGTAGCATCATTTCACAGAAACAGACTCTCCCTAATGAAAGCAATTTTTCTAATGGCAATTCAGTTATTTCAGTTAGAGAAAGTGAGGGAAGAATGGATAGAGCAGAAAGGAGATTCCTGACCAAGTAAAGGCGGTTTTGCGATGAAAAGCAATGCTGGAGGTCACCCAGCTGATTGAATAATGGGGAGCATCGGAGAGAGAAAGCGGACAGGAGCTAAATCAAATTTATCCCACCTAACACAAGGAATAGTCTGGCCTGACCAGAGTAGAAGGTTAGATACAGAGGCTAATTGAACAGATACAGTAAAGGAAGGAAAGAGTCAAGATGCACCATGTGTAGCTGAGAGGATAAGAAATGACATTTTAATGTTCTGAATAAGAACTAACACATTCCAAAGTTAAAAGTTCAATGAATTTATTATTATAGTACGTGTACTGTATGCAGCCGTATACTACCCTGAGATTAATTTTCTTGCAGACATTCACAGTAGAACAAAGATATATAATAGAATCAATGATAAACTACACACAAAGACTGACAAGCAACCACTGTGCAAAAGAAGACAAACTGTACAAATACTAAATAAATAAATAAATAAACAGACAAACAAATAAATACTGAAAAGGGATCTTGTGCTTTCCCGGAGTATATGATGAATAAACTCTTCTCGGGCTTCCAGCTGGGTACAGATATTGATTTTAGTTGATGTTTCAATGACAAACTCTGCCACCTTCAACAGGGATGATGCCTAGGCATGTCTAGTCTGGTGGTAATATTAATTGTTCTCATGATCAGTGTTAACCAAGTTAATACACACATTCAAAATTCCATAACTATGCCATAAAGACCAGAGTGAACTCATGGCGCAATGATAGCTTAATGTGATAAATGACAAACATAATACTTCCTTCCAAGCGCAAACACGAGGAAATACTCCTACATGTTTACCAATATTAAGAAAGCTTAAGACACACAGATATTGCTATTTTAAGGCAAATAAAGATCAATGGAGATGAATATCATTCTACCGTGTGTGCTTCAAGGAGAAATCCAAATTAACCACGCAGGAAATGATGTAAAAGGCAGCTTACACACTGGGAGTGATGTTCATGCAAACAAACTGCATACAAAGTGAACAGCACCCCTACAGGCCAGAACATTGACGCAAACAACACACATCACTGTGTGTTTCGATATACATGTGACAAATAGAGCTAATCTTTATCTTAATCTTAAAGAAGCAATTGCACAGGATTTTGCATACAAAGTGGCCAATTATGACATCTTTAAAGTATAACTATTACCACTTCAAACAAGCAGTATGAAATTGGCATTAGCAAATGTGAAATTATATATGGCAATTAATACAAAGAATTGTGAGCACAGTGTTCAAAGCAACTATTTACTGTGATTTTTCTTTTTTGGAATTTCTCCTAAGGAGGTGTTGAATGCACGTGAAGCTCCAGAGTTGTTAGAAGCTGGGTCATATAATGTTTTAATTTATGGTGCAATTTGCAAGGGTCACAAATAGAAAAATGGAAGCCCTGTGGTAGTTCTATCCATATAAAAGAGTCACATTTTTCTAGAAATGGTCACTCCTCTCTCCAAGGCAATGAGGCTATAAAGGCTGCCCCAGCTGCTGTGATCCCTGCCCACTAATATGATGAACTGACAAACAAGACTGGGCCAACTCTGGGCTGCTCTGGGATTCAGATCTGAGAACTCAATTTTGGTTCAGAATGTTGCTGTTCGCTTCAATTGTTTGCATGATTTGTGGTTTTACTTATTTTAATTTTAATTTATTTTTTTCTCTCTTCTGCATCGAGTGTTGGTCTTCTATTTTTAATTTTTTAAATTTGTTTCTTTTGGTTTCTTGCTTTGTGGCCACCTGTGAGCAAGCAAATCGCAAGGTTGTATGATTAATACATACTTTGATAATAAATGTATTTGAATATTCAAGATTCAAGATTTGAATCTTGAATCTTGAATATTTGAAATCCAGTCTAAAAACAATTTATTCTGAATGTGAGATGCATATGTAAGATACCTTGTTCCTATTATAAATGTCTGGAGAAAGGCTGCCCAGAATGTTGTACTTGGGGAGCTTTTCTCTGGTCAGAGTGGACAATACTGTTGCAGCTCTGCTATTTAGAGGAATCAGAGGTGGAGAGAGTGAGGAATTTCAAGTCCTTGGGTGTCCGTATATCTGAGGATCTAACCTGGACACAATAGGAAGGAAAAACAGTGGCTATATTTCATTAGAAGTTTGAGGAGATTTTGTTTGTCAACTAACACACTCAAAAGCTTCTACAAATATATCATGGAGAGCATTCTGACTGACTGCATCACTATCTGATATTGGGGTGGGGTGGGGCTACTGCTGATAGAAATAAGCTGCAGAAACTTGTAAAATTAGTCAGCAACATCAATACACTACGGTACTTATTTTCACTTAACTATTAAATATATATACACACACACACAATGTAACTCTGTTTTTCCCTATATTTACCATGTATTTCATAGTACTGCTGCCGTAAAGTTAACAAATTTCATGAGATATGCTGGTGATATTAAATATGATTCTGATATATAATGTGCATTTACACAGGGAGACCATGGACAAAAACAATTATGCTGCAGATTAACTGTATTTAATACCAAATGCAAAACTCTGTCATTCACAAATATGAAGAATGGTTCTTAAATGAAGGTTTAGGCATGTTTCAGTATTAAAATGAAGACTCTCAAAAGCTGCTGTAGATATAGTGTGGTGATATCATGTGCAATGATGTGCCAGTATGTGATTGGACGGAGCACTGAGCGTGCGAAGGATTGTTAGAAAGTTGCAGCACATCACTGGGTTAAGGCTTTTTTTTTACTGTAAATAAAAGATATCTAATTCTTCCAGAATATGATTCTTTACTGTAAATGCACGATACATTTAAACAGAAGTAACATAACATGGTGTCAGAAGTGGTTCTGGAGGAATGATATGGGAGAATCGAGAATCGGAGATAATTGAAAAGAAAGAGAAAAAGAAAAAAGCTCGAACTGTAAACGATAAAATGGAAGGTTTACAATTCCCACCAAAACTTCAGCTGACTGGCAATGTATCTGAAAAGTGGAGGGTATTCAAGCAACGGTTTAAACTGTACTTATCAATGATCGATCATGAAGAAAAACTGGAAAAACCAAAGCTGCGCTTCATGTAATCGAGAATGATGCAATAGAGGTGTATAATAATTTTGTCTTTGAAGATAGAGATAATTTCAATTTAAAGTCAATAATGGACAGATTTGAAGTATTTTGTATACCTAAGCATAATTTAATGTATGAGCGATATAAATTCTCCGCATGGTGCAGAGAGCTGCTGAAACAATTGATCAGTATGTTACTGAGTTAAGAAAGCGTAGTAGAACATGCGAGTTTGGATTGCTCATGGATTCTCTCATTAAAGATAGATGTGTTTGTGGCATTCGAGTTATTGCTCTGAGAGAAAGGCTGGTGAGAGAGAGCAAGATTTAAATTTTGAAAAGGCTTTGGTGCTTTGCAAAGCTTCTGAGCCTGTGTCGTTGCAGGCTGAAGAGCTTTTTGTCGAAAATTGCAATGTCAACACTGTGAAAAAGCACAAATACATCAAGAAATATAATAATACGTTGACAAAACCGACAGAGAGCAAGACAGCATTGGAAAGAAAAGAGTCATGTCATCACTTTGCACGGGAACATTGTCCAAATCAGGGTCCCGCATATGCAATGTCTCTTTGTGGGTTAACGGATGAAGATGAGACAAAACATGTAAATAATAACAGTGAAACACACGAACTGTGTGTATCACTTAGAAGGTTTACTCGTGCTCGTAAACCCACAGAGAGACTGACAAAGACTTGTTGAATTATGTATTTGTTTTGATTAATGTTGTTAATTGTTTTTCTTTTAAGGAAAGGAAGATGTGATGACATCACGTGCAATAATGTGTCAGTACGTGATTGGGCAGAGCACTTGCTAGAATGTTCCAGCACGTGGCTAGGTTAAAATGTGTTTGTTTATTACTGTAAATAAAAGTTCTCTAATTCTTCCAGAATATGATTCTTTACTGTTAACCCAGGGTACCTTTAACAGAAGTAACATAACATATGGGGCAACATGCAAAATATTTGTGCAATTCAGCAGATCAGGCAGCATCTATAGAGGGAAATGGACGGTTGATATTTTGGGTCGAGACCCTTCATCAGAATTGGAGAGAAAGAGAGGAGATAGCCAGTGGAGGAAAGGGGTGGAACAAGAGCTGGCAGTGAAAGATGGATCCGAGTGAGGTGGATGATGGCAGATGAGTTGAGAAGGAAGAATGAGGTTGATGTAAGAAGCTCTGATTAATAGGAGCGAGAAAGGGCTGAAGAAGATGGAATCTAGCAGGAGAGGAAGGTGGAACATAGAAGAGGGTGAAGAGGGTAACTAGAGGGAGAAATGTAAGGGCGATGGGAGATCAAGAGGGCATGGGAGGGGGAAGGGAAGGAGTAGTGGGGCCTGTGTGATAAGGAAACAAAACATGGGGTAGCAGAGCGGAGTGGTTTCTGGCAGTTAAGGAAATCAATGTTCATGTCATCTGGTTGGAGACTATCAAGGAAGAATATGAGGTGTGCTGCTCCTCTAATCTACATCTAGCCTCAACTTGTCCATGGAAAGGCATGTCAGAATGAGAATGGGGTGTGAAATTAACAGGGCTAGCCATTTTGCGGACTTGGCAGAGAAACCCAAGGCTCTCGACAAACCTTCAGGTCTAGCCAATGTAAGGGAGTCTGCAGCAGGGGCAGTGGATACAATATGATTCTGATGGATTTATAGGTGACTGTCTCACCTGGAAGGGCTGCTTGTGGACCTGAATGGTGAGGAGGGAGAAGGTGGAGAGGCAAGCGTAACAGTTAGCATGGTTGCAGCAACAAGTGCTTGGAGGAGGATCAGTGTGGAGGGATGAATGGACAAGCGTGTCACAGAAGGAGCAATTGGAGAATGATATTTTGGTTGTGTAGGCTCATGGGATGGTGCGTGAATCAAGAGATAATCTATGCATGTTATGCCTAGGGGCAGTGGGATGAAGACAGATGTTCAAGGAATTCAAATGATGTGGGTGAGGGCAGCGTCAATAGCAGTGGGAAGGAGACCCAATTTTCTTTAAAAAGTGGACGGAGTGGAAAGCCTCTTTATAAGTTTTGTGTCGTGGAGAGAGAGGAACTGAGAGAAGGGAATTGCATTCCTGCATGTGACTGATGGGAAGAAGTGGAAGTAACCGTAGGAGTCAATGGGCTCACAGAAAATGTCAGTAGATAATATTGTATGCCTCCCAAGATGGAAATAGAGTGATCAAAAAAGGGATGAGAGGTGTTGGAGATGGACCAAATGAATTTAAGGCAGGGTTGAAGGTGATGAAATTGATGTGCTCTGCATCACCATTGCAGCAGAGAGAGAGCTAAGGATGGATATTGGTGAAGGCAGGCCCACGCGAGGGACTGATGACTCCACATTCTTTGCTGTTGCTGCTGGGTTTGAGGCATCCATATTATTCCATGTAGGTGCCTTTTTCAGCTTCCTCTTGTTATTGGCCATTTCCACCACACCCCCGTTTGCTGCTAGTACTCTCAGCAGCCTCCTGTGACTAGAATTTCAGGGACATTCAGAAATGTTAAGAGCTTGACAAATTTGATGGGAAACAAAGCTAGGTTCGTGGCCTTGTCATTAGCTCATGTGTTTTCTTGAGAGGAGATTCAAAGGTTGAGCTTGTTCTGCCGTCTGGCATATCTCAGTTACATTGCTGAGGACCCAGTGCTATGCAGAACTTCACTGGCTGGATCCAGAATGACTTCTGCCATTAAGCTTAATTTCAGGACAAGGCAGGTGAAAGAGGCAATATGCATGTAGTTCAGCATTTGGGCCCAGGCATTAGCCTTCATATGACAAAATTCGGGTTGAGTGAGTATGAATGAGGGTTTTTTCGGGTTAGTTGTCTGTTACAGGGGGATAAATAACTGATCCTTAGTTATTACAATGATCTAGAAAAGAAATAAGAATGAATATACATACAACTCATTGCTAAAATTCTTCCTGCTGTCTTTAATTCTTGTAGCTGCTTTAGTCTGTCATAATTTTGTTTTTCTCAGGAATAATTTCTACAGGAAATGCTTCTATAGCAATAAATAACCTTAATGTAATAAAGATTTTTCAGAAATTGGTGCAAAGAAAAATACTGTAAGTCTTCTCATTAACATTACACCTTACTACTATGAATATTGGACATAATGTGTGATAATTGAGCATTACATGTCTGCAAATTGATTTGTTGTGTTAAATGTCTTGTGAACCATGTAAGATGTGAATTAATTGGTTTGTTTATGAACTACGCCAGATTTATTTTAACCAACGGCAATAAAACAGAACAGAAATTACTCAAATGTGCTGTTGTCAGTGAAACCACATGGAGATTAGTGAATACAGATCTTAGACAGAATGTTTGCATTTCATTGAGAGTTACAGCTTGAGATGTCATTTTCATCACAACTTCATGTGCAAATGACATGTACAAATGGCATTATGCAGAAAGTTTGAAGTTAATAACTCATCAGTTAATAACTTATTTGGGGTGATTGATAAGTTTGTGGCCTAAGGTAGAAGGAGATGAGTTATTAACTTCAAACTTTCTGCATAATCACTCAAAGAGTTGAACTGTATGTGCTTGTAATGAGAGCTGTATAACTCATCTCCTACCTTAGGCCACAAACTTATCTATCACCCCTGCTGTGGACACTTTCCGGCGGTCCAAGATCCATATGCTCCACGACCGCTGGACTAAGTGTGTAAGTTTAGGAGGGGACTATGTTGGGAAATAAATGTGCTAGGTTTTCTAAAATTGACTCCTTCTACCTTAGACCACAAACTTATCAATCACCCCTTGTATAATCTTGATAAAAGTTGAAGCAAACCATCACATAATAATCAATTGGAAGCTAAAATATTCGGCTATTTAAAAGGAGGACAGACTGCAAGATAGACTTTAGTTTTTATGATATATTCCTGTGATAACACTCATCACTAGTAATGTCGAGATCATGCAACAATTTTTTTCAACAATATTTTTTACATAAAGGCGAAGTGTTTTTCACCTAATTCATTGCACTGTTCTGCTGCATGTTCATGTACCTATCTAACAGCATCGTAAATGCCTCTTTTATATCTGCCTTCATGACAGTGCATTCCAGGCATCTACCACTCTCTCTATAAAATAACCTGCCTTGTGTATTTCCTTAGACCTTGCCCTCTGGTTATTAGACATTTCAACTCTGGGAAAAGACACTAATGTCTATTCCATCTATGTTTCTCTTAATTTTATAAATTTCTGTAAGGTCCTGGTTAAGATTTCTACTGTAATGCCGTGAGGTAGCTTATAATAGAAGTTTCTGTAAAAGCAGTGTGCCTTGCTGGAAAGTATGTTTTGGCTTTGGCTAAGATAAGGAGCCATGTTGTCCAATTTAGGAATGAGAGTCAGCCAATCAGGATGTGAGAGAAAGTTATAGAGAGCTGTGGGGAAGAGTTTTCTGAACAGCAGTAGTCTCGTTTGGGGTCTTTTTGTGGGAGCTGACTAGCGGGACAGTGAGGAACATGTCACAGAATGCTCTTGGGAGGAGAACCCCAATTGTAAGGAGTGCTTTATATAGGCAAATGGCTCCAAGGAGGTAGGGCCAGTATTCCTGAGGGAGGGCTAGGACAGTTCGAGATGGATTTTGAGGGAAGTTTGGAATATGGTTGGTGCTATCACGCAGAACGTGGGTCCAATGCATGAGTAAGAGATACATCCTCAAGTACTCCATTATGAGCTCCAATAGTTATGTGCACATTGGACTGGTTTAACTGTAATGGACCCATTTCTTTTTTTTCCTATTAACTGTTTAATAAAGCTGAAATTGGTAAATATATATTCTTTCTAATTTTATATGGTACACAAACTATTATTTCTTGTTGACCAATAATTGTGTACAGGCAATATTTATACAGCATTGGAGGTTTCTTTAATCGGAACATCACAACATTCCTGTTTGGTTGAACCCAGAGTCATAACAACCCTAAACAAATGTGTTTACGAAAGGTGGCTGTTAGCAGAGTCAGCTAATGAAGCAAGTTTGTATACAAGCCCAGTGGGGGGGTGGGGGGTGGTCACACTTCTGTCAGATGTCCCCTCAGTCTCAGAAAGAAACAATCCTAAGTGCCCCAAACTCTCTTTCTGGCACATGTCCTCTAATCCAGCAGCATCCTTCTGCACCCTCTTAAAGGCCTCCATATCTCTTCTATAATATGATTTTTTTAATAAAGCTGCAACATGTCTCCCTGGCTCTTGAGTTCAATACGTTGACTGATAAAGGCAAGAACACTATAGACCTACACTCTTTTGATTGGTGCAGCCGTTTCAGGGAACAATGGACTTGGGTTCCAATATCCCTCTCCCTCTGTACATCAGTGGTCTTATAGGTCCTGCCATTAACTGTGTACTTTCATTGTACATTTGATCTCCCAAAGTGCATCGCCTCATACTTGTCTGGATTAAACTCCATCTGCCAATTCGCTGCCACATTAGCAACTGATCTATGTTCTGTTTCATCCTTGTTAAACCTCTACACGATTCACAATACTGTCAATCTGAGTATTATATGTGAATTTGCTGATTCGCCTATTCATGTTTTCATCTGAGTTACTTATATAAGCCACAAAGAGCAGAAATCCCAGTATGGATGCCTCTAGTCAAGGATCTCCAACCAGAATAAGACCCATCAATCACTACCCTCTTTATCTATTGGCAAATAATTCTGAATCCAAAACACAAGAGATTCTGTAGATGCCGGAATTTCTGAATCCAGCTAAGCCACTATGGATCCCATGTATCTTAATCTTAAGTTGAGCCTAGCATGAGGGACCTTGTCAAACACCTTACTAAAATTCATGTAGGGAACATCCACAGCTCTATCTTCATAAATTAGTTATGGAAGGAAGCCTGCAAAATATTGATTTTGAAATTGCATTGCAGTTTTATTTCCGAGCAATTTTTTTTTTACATTTGAATTGGCTTGAATTTGTGGGAACACTATCTTTCTAAATTACCCCTCATGACTTGGAGATATATTCAATGATTGGTGTTAAATCAAAATCCAGGAACTCTCTGGCTAACCCGTTGTGAGCTTTGCTTCAGCACAAAGAATGAAACAGTTTAAGATGATCCAACATTATTATTTTGACCAGATTTAGCTTAAGATAACTAAGATCTCAGCTTAAAGTTTCAGCAGTCATCATTCATTTTCACCAGTCATCAGAATATCTACCCCTTGTGTACTATAGTCATATTGTATGTGTAATGTTCACACTGAGAGAATAAGAAAATCCCTTCTGAATTTGCTTTAATTATTAATGCCTACTTATTCCAATACTTTAAAAAATAATTAGTGACAAAGTCTCCATCTGTGCTGCTGAGAAAAAAGTTTAATGAAAATGCACATTAGATTAATTGAATCAAGTTTAAGATACTGATTTGCAGACTACGGTAAACACAACACCCATGTAAATTGAGCAGTGCTATAAATATTTGGATTTCTATAGGAGAATAACTAAAATAACTAAAATAACTAATAAATACTAAAATTAGTTATTCACACTGACTTTAACACAGCATTGTACTGTTATATATCAGTCGTGTTCCATAAGGATGAAGTTCCACAGAAGAATATTTGGACTATTCTCATTTTAATGTAGATGTGAAGTTAGCATTTGAACTAAGTTTATTTGAAGATACTAGCTGTACCATAAAAAAAACAGCTCTGGTTTCTGTAAGTATGCAAAATTGCAGTTTTAATACCTTGAGGGAATTGCACCGACAACCTTCTGTCCTTGTATGTGAGCCTCTGGTTCCAGCAGGTAGAACAACACAGAATATTTATAAGTGGGCCATCTTGTAGTAGGTCCCTTAAGATCAGTTTTTCTTCTGGCTCTGCAAAACAATCTGTGCTGGTGGATATTCTGATTTATAGCAACAATGATCAGAGAACTTGGTAAAGAATTTATACCTATAAACAATAAAAATGAAGGATAGACAGAGGAAGAGATGAATGACAGAAATAAAACTTAATGTGAATTAAATATATTGCAGAAATAGAAATGGGAAGGGAATTTTTGGATTGAGAAAAACTTAGAAAAGAAAATTCAGAATTTTTTAAAATATCAAAATCAGATTTATTATCACTGATATATGTTGTAAAATTTGTTACTTTATGGCAGCAGCGTAGTACAAACATGAAAATTATAAGTTACAAATACTAAGCAGGCAAACAAACAAACAAACAAATAAATAAATTGAGCAAAAGAGGAAAAACAGGTAGTGTTCATGGATTCATGGAACCTGCAGAAGTCTGATGGCAGAGCAGAACATGCTGTTACTAAAATATTGAGTGTTGGTCTTCCATCTCCTGAACCCCCTCCTTGACAGTGGTAACAGGAAGAGGGCATGTCTTAGATGGTCAGGGTCCTTAGTGATGGATGCCACCTTCTTGATGGGCTACCTCTTGAAGATGTCAGCAAGGGTAGGGACAGTTGTGCAGATGATCAAGCTGAGGGAGTCTGTAACTCACTGCAACATATTTCAATCCTGCAGAAATTTATGAACTCCTATAAGCAAAAACAAAGTGGTGAAATGGTAATTTCATCATTGAAATGGTTCTTACACTGTTGAGTTGTAACCTTTCAGCAAACCAATTTGGCAGGTAATATGAGACAGTAAACATGAGATTGCAGATGATGAAATCTGGAAGAACTCAATGGGCCAGGCGGAATCTGTTGGAGAAAATGGGCAGTCAATGTTTTGGGTCAAGACCCTTCACCTTGACTGATTTTTGAGTGAAACTCTTTTATGAAATTCATAGGGATGTTGGTAGCTTATTTCATTTTTTGAAGGATCATTCCAGAGTAGAACAAAATATCCTCTAATTTATGGTGACTTATAACACACCTCTTCATTCCTGAAAATTGTTATTTACATATAAACATTAAACATGTGAGCTTTAGAATTTTTATTTTCCAAAACGCTCTGGGAGAATATTCATGATATGTGCCCAAATGACTTCCATGAATGTAAGATATATTTTATATTGGAAAAAAAGTATGATGTACTTAGATATTCCATCACTGAAGAAATTATCATTCACAAAATGGTGGTTTATGGTCAATATGTTGGTAGAAAGCTTGACTGTATTGTAATCACTTGCCCCATCATTGAACCCAGGGATTCACTTTCAAGGACGCTTCATTTCAAGTTCTCGATATTGTTTGCTTATTTATTTATTATCATTATTTCTCTCTTCTTGTATTTACACAGCTTGTTGTCTTTTGCACACTAGTACAGTCTTTGATTGATTCTATTGTGGCTATTATTCTAATATGGATTTATAAAAGTATGCATGACCAGGATCGTTTGGACAAAGCTAGCAATTCCTAAGTGTCATTCAAAAATAAGCAGAACCATTTTGTTAGCTTGAGACTTGGAACAGTATATCATAAATCCTTGGATCAGTTAATTGAAATGAAAAGAATACTTATAATTTGTTATGATCCAGCACCAATGAATATATAATTGAGACAGGTTTTTTATAACAAATAAAATATTTATTAAACACTGCTAAAAAAAACCCCAAAAGTAAACAAACGACTAACTTAACCGGAAGTCTACTGCAATACAGTGGCTCGAACAGTTCTTAGAACGAGAAATGCGAACTCAATTCTTTAAAGTAGTATTATAAAAAGTCCAAAATGATTTACAGTCAGTTAAGAGAGACTTTCCTTGAAGTAAAATATACTCTTTTGTGATGTTACTGCTGATCCCAGCCGAAGTATGCTTTGCTAAGGGATTTACGATTGAAGGAAATAAAACGGCTTAAAGGCACTGATCTTTCCTTGGCAAAACTCTGCATCCAGCTCTTTCTGCTTTCAGAAATTCAGGAGCTATCTTGGATACTAGTTACTAATTCCTTGTATGAAGATTAAATAAGGTCAAACCTGCTTACTGCCAACATCAACTTTCCTCGATCCTCCAGCTTCCCGAACTTCGATAAATCTTCACTCTCCAACTGGACTGGACTGAACTGGCAGTATTGTAGCAAAACTACTGGCAATAACCTATGAGGCTTAAGGCAGAAAGTAAAACTCCACTTTAAAACAAAACTGTGTCATAGCATCGAATACGCAGCAGAACAGAGTCACTGAACGAATTCAACCATGAACTGCCCCATCTCACAGGGAGGGGTTCCCCTTTTATACCCTGTTGGAAAAAACTATCACATGACCTCTCACTGGCGGGAAAATTACATCACTCAACCATCACAAGCCCATTACATCATGCCCAGCATAGCCTCAATTACATCATGGTCACGTGACAGGCACAAGATACCCACGAGTACGTAACCAATTGCAACATCATAGTGTTTTTGTCCTGTCTTTGATCTTTTTCATGTTATTTCTCTCACATATGTTAAAAGGCATTAAACTTTATCAAATTCATTTAAGTATATCAGACTACTGGAAAATGACGCTGGAGAAGTAGTAATGCGGGACAAAGAAATGGCAGATGAACTGATTAAGTATTTTGTATCAGTCTTTACTGTGGAAGACACTAACAGTGTGGTGGGAGTCCCAGGTGTCAGGGTGGCATGAAATGCCTGAAGTTCCTAGAGAGAATCTTCTTGGGAAACTGAAAGGTCTGAAGGTAGATAACTCATCTGGACCAGACAGTGTACACCTCAGAGTTCTGAAAGAGGTGGCAGAAGAGATTGTGGAAACATTAGTAATGATCTTTCCAGAATCACTAGATTCTGGAATGGTTCCAAAAGACTGGAAAATTGCAAATGTCACTCCACTCTTCAAGAAAGGAGAGAGGCAGAAAAAAAATCTATAAGCCAGTTAGTGTGACCTCAATGGTTGGGAAGATGTTGGAGTTGATTGTTAAGGATAATGTCTGAGGGTACTTGGAGGCACATGATAAAAGAGCCAATAGTCAGCATGGTTTCCTCAAGAGATAAACTTGCTTGACAAATCTGTTGGAATTCTTTGAAGAAATAACAAGCAGGACAGACAAAGGAGAATCTTGGATTTTCTGAAAGCCTTAGACAAGGTGACACATGTGAGGCTGTTTAACAAGCTACAAGCCCATGGTATTACAGGAAAGATTCTGGCATGGATACTAGCATGATTCTAGTGGTGGCTGATTGGCAGGAGGCAAAGTGTGCGAATAAAGGGAGCCGCTTCTGACTGGCTGCTGGTGACGACTGGTGTTCTGCAGCAGCCTGTGTTGGGACCAATTCTTTTTAAAATTATATTTCAATGATTTGGATGATGGAATTGATACCTTCGTTGTCAAGTTTGCAGACAATATGAAGGTAGGTGTGGGGAGGTAGTTTTGAGGAAGTAGAGAGGGTACAGGTAAGTAGATTGGGCAAAGAAACGGCAGATGGAAAACAATATTGAGGACTGCATGCTCGTGTACTTTGAGGAAGGAATGAAAAGATTGACTCTTTTCTAAATGGAGAGTAAATATGAAAAAAAAATGAGGTGCTTGTGCTGGATTCCCTAAAGGTTAATTTGCAGGTTGAGTCTGTGGTGAGGAAAGCAAAGGCAAGGTTAGCATTCATTTCGGATGACTAAAATATAAAAGCAAGAACATAATGTTCAAAGGTTCAAAGGTCCAATTTAATGTCCGAGAAATGTATACAATATACATCCTGAAATGCTTTTTCTTCACAACCATCCACGAAAAGAGAGGAGTGCCCCACAGAATGAAAGACAGTTAAATGTTAGAAGACCCAAAGTCCCCCCCCCGTTCCCCTCCCTCCCGCGCATAAGCAGCAACAAGCAACAATCCCCCCCTCCCTATCAGCAAGAAAAAGCATCGGCACCCACCACCAAGCACTCAAGCGTGAGCAAAGCAACAGCAAAGACACAGACTTGCAGTTACTCCAAAGACTTCGCATTTCACCCAGAATACGACATACCACAGGCTCTCTCTCTCCTTAATGAGGGAGAAGGAGGTGTTTCCATTTTCCCAGAAAGTGGGGAGACGTAACAAACAACTCACTGGTTTGCGATGTTAAAAGTCTGTTTCGTCACCTTTTTCGAACTCTGTGCCCAAAGATCTCAAAGGTCTCGGGTCTCCAGGCACACAGCAGTCGATATATCAACTCCCCTGATGAATCATGGGTCTCTTGCTGTGACATTGATGCTTGATCCGCCCGTCTCCAGAGCCCCGAGATCCTAGGCTCCCAAACCCGAGCTAGACTTTTAGGCCGAGCCCTGGGCGTGCTGAGCAACAACGGCCAGTTATGAAACCCCGAGAGCAGGTCCCATCGCCGCAAAGAACAAAAGTGAGCGTGTAACTCCAGGCCAGGGTCTTCAAAAGAACCCTGAAAGAGAAAAATAAAGATATTAAAAATGGAAATAATGCTGTTTCCAATGATGCAAGCAAAGGAGTTGCCGTTTAGCACCATCATTACTCTGCTCCGCCTCCAGAATTTGTAAAGCACTGGTGAGGCTTCACTTGGAGGATTGTGAGGCATTTTGGGCCCTGTATCATAGAAAGGTTGTGCTGAAACTGGAAAGGGTCCAAAGGAGGTTCAGGAAAATGATTCTAGGATTGAATGGCTTGTCATATGAAGAGTGTTTAATGACATGGGCCTGTATTCATTGGAATTCAGAAAAATAAGGGGTGACCTCATTGAAACCTATTGAATGGTGATAGAACTTGATAGAGTAGATATTGGAGAGGATGTTTCCTGTGGTGGGAGAGTCTAAAACCAGAGGACACAGTCTGAGAATACAGGTGCCTTCTTTTAGAACAGTGATGAGAGGAGGAGGAAGAGGAACGTATTTAGCCAGAGAGTAGTGAATCTGTGAAAATCTTTTCTACAGGAAACTGTGGATGCCAAGTATTTATATATATTTATGTCAGACATCGATAGATTCTTGATTGGTTAGGGCATGAAGGGATATGGGGAGATGGCAGGTGTAACCCAGGTTAATTAAACCCAAAGATGTAATGTTCGAAAGCTCCAGCTGTGGAGGGGTGAAAATGAGGTTTACCGAATTTAGAAACAGGAATTTTGAAAAAAAACATCTGACCAGGTGTGGCTGACGAGACATGGATAAGTGTCAGAAACACAGCAAACTATAGAAACTAATTAGAGATAAAAACTGATAAAAGTGGAATTAGTAGTTACTACCTCTACCCTACTTACTACAAATCCTCAGAGTGAAACCCCTAGAGGGGGACAATACCGATAGATATTTATTGAAGCGATGGCTATAACAAGCATCAGCTAGAGCGAGATAATATCGGCAGAAAGTAGTGTTGAAGATCTCTACTGTGTAACTGGGAATAAGTTCTGTTAAATCATACCAAGGGATTTGGTCATGTTTTTTTTGTGTAAGTATTGCTAATCGACTTTCTGTCGATGAGCTACTATTTTATCCAACAAACCAAGAAACAAGGTGCCAAGCCACTCAAGATCGAAGAACCAGCACAGGAACAAAATGTTTCAAGATGTAGAGGATTTAATAAAGTTAGATGTATGGTTTATTTTTCATTCGAAGGACTTGAAGTAGACTTTCTTGTGTGTATGTATATATATATTTTTATATATCTAATTATTATTATTAAATATACTTACTTAATTATTTTGGGGGGGGGGTTCAATTTGAATTTTTAGACAGACTGACCTGAAACTGAAACTGAAGTTAACCATAATACTTAATAATAGGAATTTAATAAGTTTCCTAACTAATTAGGTATTAAGTATAAAGACAAATGTTAGTCTGTAAACCTTTAAATAGGGAATAACACTAGATCTAATTAGTTAGAGAATTTGGAGTAATAAATATTATTCTAATTATTCTCACTGATTCTAATTAAAAAATAATTTAGTTTTTGTTGATATCTGAGATTTGGAACCTAAAACAGAATGTTGGAATTTTGAATTGTTCTTACTCATATACTATTTTGTATATATTGTTTTTATTATAAACAAAACTTTATCTAGAAGTGTGTGTATTCTATTCATGCCTCCTGCTGATACCTAGAGCTTCTGATGGTCTGATAGCACCTGATGTAGTACTATGTAATTAGATTTTTCTCATAAACAGTGTGGCGACCAGTCATAAGAGAGAAGACAAATATTACACAGGTATTACACAGGAGACTGGGGCTGAGAGGACAATTGAATCAGACATAATGAAGTGGCAGAGCAGACTCGATGGCTGAATTCTGCTCCTTCATCTTATGGTCTTACGGTTATTATGGTTTCCTAATTTATTTTTCTGATGAAAGGAAAATCCAAAGGCCTCATAATTGAAGTTCAAAGAGTGAAATGCAGGTGTGAATGGAAATGTCAGCATAAGGATAAAGCAGCCTTAATGCTTTATAGCAAATCATAAATATTTTAGTGTATTATTTTCACATTTTTGGAGCTTTAGCAAAAACCTTTGTGTTCATGTAATTTTTTTAAGAATACCATGAAATATCCAGTAGGCAAAGTAATAAATATGTGGAGATAAAAATAAGCTACTTAATTTTTAGCCTTATTTGTCTAGAAAATATATAAAATGGCTTCAAAGCACTAATTCTGGGATTAAAAATCTCAGAGGTAATGTGTGAAATTGTGCTTCTGGTGTGGGGACTTGTTCAACAGGGATGCACAACACCAATAACATTTATTTCAGAAGTTCTGCTCTGTTATCTGAAACATGCCAACTGAAAGTAAAAAGAAACATTGTAGTGCAGTGATAAACTTCTCTGTTAGAAGCATAGAAAATAAACGTGCTGAGAGATTTGAATATTTATTGCAACAATTTCTGCCCTCTCTAACTTAATCTCAAAGAAGACCAACACTTAATTGAAAACTAGGGACTTAACTCATTGATTGCATGATTTTCCATCCTGCCTTCTCAGTATTGAGGAGCCCAGGCAATACAGTAATGTCAACAATGTGTAACACCTGCCTGGACCTAATTCACTTCCATTTCAAAACAGAATCAGAATTGGGTTTATTATTACAGATATGTCATTAAATTTGTTGTTTTGTGGCAGTAGTACATTGCAAGACATTAAAAAATTATAAATTACAACAAATAAATAAGTAGTGCAAAAGCAGTGTAGTGAGGGAGCGTTCAAGCGTTCATGGACCATTCAGAAATCTGTTGGCAAAAAGGAAGACGCGGTTCTTAAAATGTTGAGTGTGTGTCTTCAGGCTCCTGTACCTCTCTGCCTATGATAGTAATGAGAAGAGGGCATAACATAGATGGTGATGGTCCTTAATAATGGATGATGACTTTTTGAGGCACTGCCTTATGAAGATGTCTTTGATGGTTGGGACAGTTGCCTGCACGATGGAACTGGCTGAGTCTAAAACTCTCTGCAACCTCTTACAATTCTATGCATTGGCGACTCCGTGCCAGGCAGTCATGCAACCAATTAGAATGCTCTCCAAGATACATTTGAAGAAATGTACTACCATCTTTGATAACATACCAAATCTTTTGAAGTTCCTAATGGCAAAAAATGGGGTCCGTATTTCATGATAATCTCTTTGTGGAACTCAGGTGCAGTGGTTTTGTCACACTCTTCTTCCCCAACCTGGAACTTCTGAAGACTAAGTGCCACCATCAAAAAACATGAAACAGCCTACCCTGACACCTTTCAAAACAGGAGTTTGATCAAGATTGTTTAAAGTAATATCTGCCTAATTATCATCAACATGTTGCCTGCAGCACCAGGGGTCCCAACACACTCAACCACTGCTATATTATGATTAGGAATGCCTACTGCTCCATGCCCAGACTGCATTTCGGGAAATCTGATCACTTGGCTGTCCTCTTCCTCCTCTCTGCAGAGGCTAAAGAGCATGGCTTCAGAGATAAGGGCAACAAAGAAGTTGTTGCAGGAGGCGGAGGAGTGGTTACAACTCGGTGGACTGGGCCATGTACAAGGACTCACCAGTGGATCTGAATAAATATGCCATAATTGTCCCAGTCTTTATAACAATATTCATAAGTGAGTATGTCCCCATAAAATCATTCAGAGCCATCCCCAAACAGAAGCCCTGGATGAACCATGAGGTTCACAATCTGCTGATGGCCAGATCGAAGGATCGAAGGTCTGGCGACCAAGCAAAATATAAGATGTCCAGACACGATCTACAGAAAGCAATCTCATGTGCAGGGGGGCGATTCTGGACCAAATTTGAATCATTGAAGGATGTTTGACAGCTATAGCAAGGCTTGAATGTTATCACCTCCTACAAAAAAAAAACACATACACTACGTCACAACAACATTTTAACTCACAGATGAGCTCAATGTCTTTTATCGACACACACAAAATGCTGGAGGAACTCAGAAGGCAGGCAGCATCCATGGAAAAAAAATTACTTCACTCACCCCTTTCCTGACCTGCTCCCACAATCTATGGACTCATAACATAAGAACATAAGAGATAGGAGCAGGAGTAGGCCAATCGGCCCCTCAAGCCTGCTCCGCCATTCAACAAGATCATGGCTGATCCAATCTTAACTCTAGTTTTCACCGAATCCCACAAGGCAACAGTGCCAACCAACAGGGCACCATGCCGCCCATTTTATTTTATTATTCATCCCGCCCAAACCCATGTGATCACCCGGGGAAAAAAAACCGAGTTGCCAATTGAGGAGAAAAAATCTGGAAAATTCCTCTCCGATCCATCCAGGCTATCGAAAACTGGTCCAGGAGATCACATGGCTGATCTAAACCTAGCCTCATGTCCACTTACCTGCTCGCTCACCGTATCCCCTAATGCCATTTTTATCCAGAAAAATGTCTATCTCCATTTTGAATTTATTGAGTGTAGTAGCTTCCACAGCTCTCTGGGGCAGTAAATTCCACAGCCCCACTACCCTCTGAGTGAAGAAATTTCTCCGCATCTCAGTCCTGGAATGGCATCCCCTTATTTTAAGATTATGCCCCCTAGTCCTAGTTTCACCCATCATTGGGAACATTCTCCCCGCATCCACCCGATCAAGCCCCTTCACAATTTTATATGTTTCAATAAGATCGCCTCCCATTCTTCGAAACTCCAATGAGTAGAGTCCCAATCTACTCAACCTCTCATCATACATCAACTCACCCATCCCCAGAATTAACCTAGTGAACCTTCTCTGCACTGCCTCGAGGGCCAGTATGTCCTTTCTTAAATATGGACACCAGAACTGCACGCAGTACTCCAGGTGTGGTCTCACCAATACCCGGTACAACTGCAGTAAGACCTCCCTGTTCTTATACTCCATCCCCCTAGCAATAAAAGCCAGCATTCCATTGGCCTTCTTGACCACCTGCTGCACTTGCATACTAACTTTTTGTGTTTCCTGCACCAGGACCCCCAGATCCCTTTGCACAGAAGCACTTTCCAGTTTCTCTCCATTTAGATAATAACTTGCTCTATTATTTTTCCTGCCAAAGTGCAAGACCTCACACTTGTCAGTATTATATTTCATCTGCCAAATGTCTGCCCAATCACTCAGCCTATCTATGTCCCCCTGCAGGGTTTCAATGTCCTCTGCACTCATTTCACTTTGAACAACTCGGCAACTCATTTTCTCAATATTTATTGCTTATTTATTTATCATTTTTTTCTTGTTTTGTACCTGCATGTTGGTTGTCAACTCTGATTGGATGTGGTCTTTCATTGATTCTATTGTGTTTATTGGATTTACTGTGTATGTCTGCAAGAAAATGAATCTTTGGGTTGTAAATGATGACATATTTGATAACAAATCAACTTTGAACTTTATTGAGCTCTTCCAGCATTCTTTTTTTTGTGGTCCATTCATGAAAGTATGGTCCACACTGTCTGTGAATTACTTCCACCCCAGCAGCCATCTCATTGCCTGTGAGGCCAGCTTCAACATTTTCAACATGTGGTGGGTGGTGGTGGTGTTAGTCTGCCTGAACAGGTTCCCATCTAGTGCTCCAACTCAGATTCATCTCATTTAATTTACTTACTGATTTGAGCCCTGGGAACAATACAATCCTCCCACAGACTCTGCTTCAATAGTTGCTCCCAATGATCTGCAGAACATAGATGAAGTCCTTGGTTTTTCAATATCATTTCATTCTTATTGGATTGTATTGTGCAGAGTCCCGAAGCCTGTCAATTTTATACTTCAATCTTTTGTGAAAAAGGCCAATGTATGATTTATCTTCCTAATTGTTTGCTGTGACTGGGTATTTACTTTATATGCTTGTAAATGCTTCTCTGAGGTAGCTGATATGTTTTGTTCTCATTTAAAAAAAATATATTCTGGTGTTCTGTTTTTTTTTTAACCAAAGTACACAATGTTATTTTTACAGGTATTATGCCCTGAATGCGCTAGGAAATGTACGATAATGCATTTTGGTAAAAGGGACAATAGTGCGGTCTATTATCTAAATAGGGAGAATGTTCAAACATCAGGGGTGTAGAGAGACTTAGGAGTCCTCATGCAAGACTTCCAAAAGGTTAACTTACAGGTCAAGTTTGTGGTAAAGAAGGCAAATATAATGTTAGCATTTATTTCAAGGGGAATAGAATATAAAAAACAAGGAGATAATGCTGAGCTTTTATAAGATATTGGTTAGGCTGCACTTAAGATTATTGCCAACAGTTTTGGGCCCCGTATCTCAGAAAGGACATGTTGTCATTGGAGAGAGTCCAGAGGAGGTTCACGAAGATGATTCCAGGAATGAAGGGGTTAACGTATGAGGAGCATTTGGTAGCTTTAGGCCTGTAATCACTGTAATCAGCCGAATATGGGGAGAGATCTCATTGAAACCAACTGAATGTTGAAGGTTCTAGATAGGGTGGATGTGGAGAGGATATTTCCTATGGTGAGGGTATCGAAAACTAGAGGGCACAGCCTAAAAATTGAGGGGTGACCCTTTAAAACAGGGGTAAGGAGGAATTTTTTTAGCTGGAGAGTAGTAAATCTGTGGAATGCTCGGCCACAGATTGCAGTAGAGGCCAAGTCCGTGTATATATTTAAGGCAAAATTGATTGTTTCCTGATAGGTTAGGACATCAAAGGATATGGCAAGAAGGCAGGTGTATGGGGTTGAGTGGGATCCAGGATCAGCTATGATAGTATGGTGGAGCAGTCTCGATGGACTGAATGGCCTAACTCTGCTCCTATGTCTTATGGTATTATGGTCTAGTGACATTTCCTTTGACAGTGACCAAAGTAGAATTGGTGTCCTCCTCAGAGATAATTTTCCTATCCTTTTTCGTCAATGCTTTTATTTAATATAATACCTTTGACCTTTAGCAGAATCAACAATCCTTTGAGGACAATCACTTTTTGGGCTTTAAATTTCTTTTTTTTTAAATTCTATTGTGAAAATGTCCCATTCCTCATGCCTTCCAATTGGTCCTATTTTTATAACACCATTATTCTGCAAAAAAAAAGTGTGCATGAAGTTATCTGGACTATAAATGAAATAACACACAAAAAATTTTGGAAGAACTTAGCAGGTCAGGCAGCATCTATAGAAATGAATAAGCAGCCGATGTTTCGGGTTGAGACACTTCATCAGGACTGGAAACCTTGACTCCTTTTCATTTTCATAGGTGTGTGTGTGTGTGTGTGTGTGTGTGTGTGTGTGTGTGTGTGTGTGTGTGTGTGTGTGTGTGTGTGTGTGTGTGTGTGTGTGTGTGTGTGTGTGTGTGTGTGTGTGTGTGTGTGGGGGGGGGGGGGCTTTGGATTTCCAGCATCTGCAGACTTCCTTGTGTTTATGAATGAAATATCTGAAGTTTTTTGCAGTTCATACCTATCTATTTTGTTGGCACACAATCCAGAAATTTGATCTTTTTCTGTGTGAAGAAATCCATGAGTTGTATTTTGTCAGTTCCTGAAGTGACTGTTGTAAACTGATCACTCCAGTTTTATAGATATTTTTAAAGACATCAGGTATTCAGTATTTTACCCTTAAGGTAGTAAAATATATGACAATGCTTCACAGTTATGAATTAATACCAATTGCAGAGGGGCCAGATTCAGTTGTTAGTTTTAAAGTGAGGATAGAAGCACCAAGACAGGAGTTCAGGGGAAAGGATTCAGTCTATGCTAAAAGTAGAGTGGAGGGAAAGATGTGCTTGCTGGTGTCATTGCGTTGCAGGTAGTGGAGCCTACAGAGGGTGCTCCTTTGAAAGTGGGAGGTGAACTATGAACCTTCTGCTTGCTCTGATAGGTGGAGGAGGTGAGAGGCAAAAGTGCAGAAATGAAGCAGGCACTGCTCTAGTCCAGTCAACTGTGCTGGAGGGGAGGAATATACCTCAAAGAATTGGTGAGGAAAGTACTGGAAGATATGATGGTGTAACTGGGATAGGAATGAATCAGGGAGTTTGTTTATTTTGCAGTTTTAGAGGTAAAGCTAAAAGGCTGGTGTTAAATGTGGAAGTGATTAAGGTCTGAATGGGAAGTGTGTCTTGTTGGGAATGGAAAGCTAAGGCCAAATATGAAATGTGTTAGTGCAATTAATAATCAAATGAACAGCTGAGTTTCATTTCAGTCCTTCTCTAAATGGCGTGAAAGAGTTGAACATTATCATTATTGACTCTGTATCAACCACACACGTAATGGATGTAATAGACACAATTATAATTAAGGATTTTATATTATGTCTGTACCCAGACTATTGGTTAAAAGCAGACTTTAGCTAATTTTTCAACATTAATATGTAAATGAGCCATCACGCTGCTAATACTGCAAGTTCTTAACTGAGATCAGGCTTTTGAATATTAAATTGGTTTAAATTGTCTAAATGCACTGCTGTAGCAAATGTAATGAGCCACTAGACCTATGCAAATAAATGTGACCTGCAGCATTTTGTACTGAAAGTGGAAAATAGCAGCAAATGTGTGAGACAGAAAGATCACGGATCTGAAGAAGTCTTGCCAGGTTGTAATGGAGGCAACGCAGGATTATGAGTTGGGCTGGATCATAGGGCAGAAGTCTTTCACAAGTTTGGTATCAGCAACAAATTTGACGGATTAAGGAGAACATTTGTCTCCTGGCTCACAAGTAGTGCTATAGCATTTAATCTCCCTAGCAACCGGCTCTATCTCCATTTAGCTGCTGTGTTTCTTGGGCCCTGGAAATCCTGACTATCAGCTGGTAAATTAATATCAAGTTCTCATCAGTGTAGGAACCTGGCATAAATTTTACACTGAAGTGCTCCAACTCTTCAAGAGAAGTTGCAGGCATGCCAGGCAGTCTATCATTGCAAATAGGGACACAGCTGTTTTTCTGCTTTTCACCTGAAACAGTCATTTCTGTTGTGTCAGAGTTGAAAGTGGCAGCAGGTGTTGGAAGGGTTAATGTTGACTCCAATTTTACTTTGGGAATTGATTGCTTGTTCACATAAATTATTGCATATCTCAATGCAAATAATGCACTTCTTGAAATTGCAAAACTGCCTATTTCATTCAGTCTTCAGTGGATTGGAAACAACAATCAGAACATCCATTCTTCTGAATGTAGACCAGACAACTCTATAACATTCATCAATAATTTGAAATACGTAATGATATTCAAAGTAGATCACTCAGATGAATCATTATTGATGAAGCACTATCCTCACTAAAGAAGGACTTGTATTGCTAGAAATATAAAACTCAAAGCTTTTGAACCTTTGGATGAAGGCTGCAATAATTCAGCCGAGTTATTGTTCACAGTTTGATTGCAACTTCATAGTCAAAAATGGACAGATTATGGCCATTTTTAACTTTAAGTTCAAGTTTATTGTTTTAGGCATATACACCCAGAGTAAAATACCATGAAATTTAGCTTCCTGCAGCAGCTGCATGGTATATTACAAACACAACAAATACAGACTTGAATTAACATAAATTATACAATACTCCCAGAACAAAATAAACTAAAGTGATTATAATGACATTATTAAAAGTTGAGAGAAGGAAAAGAAATATAGCCTGATATAAAGTTAGAGATTTCCAGCACAAGAACCTCAGGTCAAGGACAGAAACAGGACAAACTATCCATGGTGCATCATGATCCTCTCATCCTATCCCCCCTCACTCCAGCAGCATCTGCTGAAGTACCTTTCACCCCATCTCACCCTTGGAGAGTCAGTTAAACAACTTCACTATTCTCTGTTTAAAGATATTTTGTTTAATTCCCTTGAGCTACTTTGCAGTTCTCGGGTGATGGTCCCCAGTACATGATATGCCTGTCATCAGCAAGGCCCATTGATTGCCTGGCTGAGAAGATAATGAGCTTCTGTAGTCCTTTCAGTGATGGTAGTTCTACGGAGTCATTGGGCAGTAGGTTAGGTCTTGCGATGATAAAAGATGAAGTAAACATAGTGCATGAATTGGACTGTATCTGCAGGTGATGGTGTTCCTGTGTGCCTGCTCCCCCAGTCCTTGTTGATTGAGGTTGCAGCCTTGTGAGATATGGTCAGAAGACCCTGGACAAATAGTTGCAAAACAGCCAGATGTTGCACATTACAGACACAATGCACCATGGAGGTGCAAACAATTGTTTAGGGATTTATGGGATCCCGATCAAGTGTGCCGCTTTGTCCTCAGTGAACCATCTAGATAGCTATTGGACTGCCCATTCCAGACAAGTGGAGTGTGATCCACCAGATTCTTGACATCCTCCTTGTAGGTGGTGTATAGGTCTTGGCATGTCAGGAGGTGAGTCACTTCCTACAGGATATCCAACCTCTCTCTTATTCTTGTTGTCAGAGTATATCTATGGTCAGTTGAATTGAGTCCTTTGAACCATGTTTTGTCCAGAATATTGATTATCAGAGACTTAGAGCATAAAATAGTACAATACAGAAACGGGCCCCTCAACCTACAAGATGTGTTTCAACTATAATGTTCATTTTGCAGTTTTGGTCCCCTAATCTGAGGAAAGACATTCTTGCCATAGAGGGAGTACAGAGAAGGTTCACCAGGTTGATTCCTGGGATGACAGGACTTTCATATGAAGAAAGACTGGATCGACTAGGCTGATACTCACTGGAATTTAGAAGATTGAGGGGGGATCTTATTGAAACATATAAAATTCTAAAGGGATTGGACAGGCTAGATTCAGGAAGATTGCTTCCGGTGTTGGGGAAGTCCAGAACGAAGGGTCACAGTTTAAGGATAAAGGGGAAGCCTTTTAGGACCGAGATGAGGAAAAACTTCTTCACACAGAGAGTGGTGAATCTGTGGAATTCTCTGCCACAGGAAACAGTTGAGGCCAGTTCATTGGCTATATTTAAGAGGAAGTTAGATATGGCCCTTGTGGCTAAAGGGATCAGGGGGTATGGAGAGAAAGCAGGTACAGGGTTCCGAGTTGGATGATCAGCCATGATCATACTGAATGGCAGTGCAGGCTCGAAGGGACGAACGGCCTACTTCTGCACCTATTTTCTATGTTTCTATTTAAAATAATCCTGTCTGCCTGTGCATGATCTTTATCCCTTTTATTTCCTGCCCATGTCTGCCTAACTACCTCTTAAACATTGCGACACCACTATCTGCTTCTACCACCTCTCCTTCTGGCGTGTTCTAGGCAATTACCAATCTTCTTCAAATTTTGCTTCTCTTACCTTAAGTCGATGCCTTCCAGTATTTGTATTTCTACCCTATATAAAAGACTCTGTCCACTCCATCCATGCCTCTCATGATTTTATACCATTCTATCAAGTTTCTGCTTAGTCTCCAAAACTCCAGAGAAAACAAATGAGGTTTGTCCAAGTTTATAGGTAATGCACTCCAATCTAGACTTAATGACAATGGTAATATTACTGAATGTCATGGGTAGGTGGTTTGACTTTCTCTTGTTGGCAATGGTCATTGGTAGTACTTTGTGAAACAAATATTACTTGCACTTATCAGCTCATGACCAAATGATATCTTGTTCTTGCTGCATGCAGAGAATGGTTGCTTCACTTGCTGAGGTACTGAGAATGGAAGTAAGCATTATGCAATCTTCAGTGAACATCTCTGTCTCTGATCTCATGATGGACAGAAGGACATTGAAGAAGCAACACAAAGAGACATAGAGAGATGCAACAAAGAGACAGGCTCTATGCCCTTCTGAGTCTGTAGCAGTCATGAGAAATGTATTTGCATTAATCTCACATTAATGATTTTTTTAATTCACTCCACATTCTGATCAACTACCCTCAGATTCTACCACACACCAACACACTTGAGGCAATTTACAGTGGGCGAATAACACACCAACTTGCACATCTTTGGGATATAGTATAAAACTGGAGAAGTTTCATCATCAATACTGATGAAGGGCCTCAGCCAAAAGTATCAACTGTTAATTCATTTCCATAGATGTTGCCGGATCTGCTGAGTTCCACCAAATTTTGTGGGGGGCTACTCTGGATTTCCAGCATCAATAGAATCTCTTGTGTTCTTGACACTGGGGTACTACCAATGAAGATTAATATACCAACATAAGGAGAGTTGTTGGAACACAGAACAGGACATTGGGAAGATAAGAATCAAAGGTGGTATTGACAGAAATTTTGAAAGGACTTGTCAAAAAAAACTGGAGCAGATAGAAAAGAAAGTAAGTCTCATTGGAGATAGTTATATATAAAAAGAAAACTTCCACTTTTGGAAAGGGAGTTGTCAATTGACAGTGAAGCATAAGCAAGTTAGTTCAGAGGACCAAAAATGTTGAACGGATTCAGCATCTCAGTCAGGGAGCTTGCAAGATCAGGATTGAACCCTAGTTTCTAGTACTGAAGATGAGTGTGTCCTGTCACTGCCTTGAGGGGCTCCTGTAGACTGTGATGATTGATGTTTGACAAACACACCATCTTTTGTAGGAAGTGGGATTCCAAACCATAGAATGTCTTCCCTTTGCCTGTTGACTGGTGTTATCAAAGAGTTTTTATGTCCCACACAATCAAATGCTGCCACGATATCAATGCAAGTTACTCTCACTTCATCTCTGGAATTCAGCTCTTTGGTCTATGTTTGGAACAAGGGTGTGATAGGGTTGGGAGCTGAGTAAAATATAATTTTTTAAAAAACTGCAGATCCTGGAAATCAGAAACAAATCATAAAATGGTGAAAACTCTCAGAGGTTAGATAGCATATATGGAAGGAGAAAGAGTTAAAGAAAGAGTCAGGAACGATATGTTAACTTTGTCTCTTTCCACAGATATTTCCTGTTCTGCTGAATGTTTCCAGACTTTGTTACTTTTGTCTGGAATTTTGTAGTCCTGGCAAAATTCTAACTGCACTTCGATGAGTAGATTATTAGTTAATAAGTGTTATTTGATTGTACCATTGACAACAATTTCCATCATTTTATTAATGACTGTGATTAGAGTGGATGGTAATTAGGTGGTTTGGATTTGTCCTGTATTTCAAACTTGGGCAATTTTCCATCTTATCAGGCAGATTCCAGCGTTGTAACTGAACAAAATACCGAGTGATGACATGCCAGATGATAGAAAAGCAAATCAAGCTTGTATACATACTCCAATGTTGTGGTGGCATTTGTAATTTCTGCAGATTTACAACCTAGTAGTATTTCACAAATCCACTATATGCTTTGTGCTCCAGGCTGCAATTGGATACAAATAAAATCATGAGCACTAGCCTCCATAGTATCCAGGACATCTTCAAGGAGTGATGCCTCAAAAAGGTGGCATCCAGCATTAAAAACCCCCCTCACCCAGGTTCATGCTTTGTTCTAATGTTTTTCCATCAGTAAGCAGGTACAGAAGTGTGAAGGAACAAACTCAATGATTCAGGAACAGCTTCTTCCCCCCTGCCGTCCATTTTCAGGAAGGTTGTTGAACCCATGAAACTACTTCACAGCATTTTTCTTTCTATTTTTGCAATACTTATTTAACTAATTATATATATGAGATGCATCCCCGGCTACTGTGGGAGGTGAGGGAGGAGATTGCTGAGCCTCTGGCAATGATCTTTGCATCATCAATGGGTTCAGGGGAGGTTTCAGAGGATTGGAGGGTTGTGGATGTTGTTCCTTTATTCAAGAAAAGGAGTAGAGATAGCCCAGGAAGTTATAGACCAGTGAGTCTTACCGGTGGTTGGTAAGTTGATGAAAAAGATCCTGAGAGGCAGGATTTATGAACATTTGGAGAGGCATTATACGATAAGGAATTGTCAGCATGGCTTTGTCAAAGGCAGGTCGTGCCTTACGAGCCTGATTGAAGTTTTTGAGGATGTGACTAAACACATTGATGAAGGTAGAGCAGTAGATGTAGTGTATATGGATTTCAGCAAGGTATTTGATGAGGTACCCCATGCAAAGCTTATTGAGAAAGTAAGGAGGCATGGGATGCAAGGGGACCTTGTTTTGTGGAACCAGAATTGGCTTGCTCACAGAAGGTGATGTGTGGTTGTAGGAAGATTATATTCTGCATGGAGGTCGGTGACTAGTGGTGTGCCTCAGGGATCTGTTCGGGGACCCCTTCTCTTCATGATTTCTATAAATAACCTGGATGAGGAAGCGGAGGGATGGGTTAGTAAATTTGTTGTGGTGTTGTGGATAGTGTGGAGGGCTGTCAGAGGATACAGCAGGACATTGATAGGATGAAAAACTGGGCTGAGAAGTGGCAAATGGAGTTTAACCCAAATATGTGTGAGGTGGTTCATTTTGGTTGGTCAAATATGTTGGTAGAATATAGTATTAATGGTAAGAGTCTTGGCAGTGTGGAGGCCAAGAGGGATCTTGGGGTCCAGGTCCATAGGACACTCAAAGCTGCTGCGCAGGTTGACTGTGTGGTTAAGAAGGCATACAGTGCATTGGCCTTCATCAACCGTGGGATTGAGTTTAAGAACTGAGAGGTAATTTTGCAGCTATATAGGACCCTGGTCAAACACTACTTGGAGTACTGTGCTCAGTTCTGGTAACCTCACTAAAAGAAGGATGTGGAAACTATAGAAAGGGTGCAGAAGAGATTTACAAGGATGTTGCCTGGATTGGGGAGCATGCCTTATGAGAATAGGTTGAGTGAACTCAGCCTTTTCACCTTGGAGTGGTAGTGGTTGAGAGGTGACCTGATAGAGGTGTATAAGATGATGAGAGGCATTGATCATGTGGATCGTCAGAGGCTTCTTCCCGGGGCTGAAATGGCTAACACAAGAGGGCACAGTTTTAAGGTGCGTGGAAGTAGATACAGAGGAGATGTCAGGGTTAAGTTTTTTACACAGAGAGTGGTGAGTGTGTGGAATGGGCTGCCGGCAATGGTGGCGGAGGCAGATACGATAGGGTCTTTTAAGAGACTTTTGGATAGGTACATGGAACTTAGAAAAATAGAGGGTTATTGGTAACCCTAGTAATTTCTAAAGTCAGTACATGTTCAGCACAGCATTGTGGACCGAAGTGCCTGTATTGTGCTGTAGGTTTTCTATGTTTCTATGTATATATATATAAAATTTATTGCATTATACTGCTGCTGCAAGGTCAACATATGCCAGTGAGATTAAACCTGGTTCTGAGATTTCTCAGTATTTTGTTTTTATTAATTGTAAACTCTATTAAAGATTTTCCCAAGTATCAAATATCCACTTGACTGAATAAAGTTGTTGAAACTGGACAATCATTTTACCAGTAATACATGCATTTCAATTTAATTGGAGTGGTGTAGTAATTTATTTACTATGCGAGACACATGGATATATGAAAAAGCCTTCCTGCTCATCTCTCCAGGAATCTGCCATTACAGTTCTATTAAATCATTCGAGTTGCAGCACTTTTTTTGGATCAGATGCAGGTTCATCAAACCATTTGACAGATAAAAACGTACAAAAGCTAGATGAAGTCAGCAGGTCGGGCAGCATCCGTTGAAATGAGGAGTCAACGTTTCGTGCCGAGACCCTTCATCAGGACATTGATCGATCGTATCCCACCATTTGACAGATACTTTTGTTCCATTTGAGGATTCTTTGAGCAAGTCTTGCTTTATAACTACCCTCATGTTAATTTTATAAACTAAGATATTAGACAATATTCTTGAAAAATATATTAACTATACACTCCAAAATTAGAAATGTCCATTCTTTTTGTGTATGTTCAGATAATTAATATAACAGAATCTGGCTGGGAGGTGACCGTCCTTTTACGCAGTCCATCATGGATAATTTGTTTCCCCTCTGATTTAGGAGACTCTGAAGTGGCAACAAACACAATGCGGAAAGTCTGTTGCAGGGAAGGCAGATGTATGGGCCATTTGTGTGTTGATGTGTTCTTTCTGTTGCACACTGTGTTCCTTCTGTGTTCTCCCAGGAAGTGGAAAGAATGTCATCTGAGCTCAGTAGCCCATAGGATTGTTGCACTTGTTCAGGAAGCTTTGAACACATCTTTGAAACTTCTTCTTTGTTCACTTATTAATCTTTCACCATAATGGAGCTCAGAATAGAGTGTGAATTGAACCTGTTTAACATTTTCACTGCGGAGTGACCAGGGCCTCAGGACATTAGTCTGAGAGATGTGATGACATTGGTTAGGTGAACTTGGATAATTTTGTGGAGATAGATAGAGTTTGTAAGTTTTTTCTGTAGGCCTTGTACTGTCTGTTCTAAGAGTTTAGATCTCAGAAATGTACAGAAAAAAAAAACTGCTCACCTTTGCCCCCTGACCCATAGGATTTGTCCAAGGTCTTAATTTCAAATATCATTTTCCTCAATCAATCAAATACTCTACTGAAAATGGTGATGAATTTTGTTGAAAGGATGCTCCTGAAATATGGAAAGTGATCCATGTTTTCCATGGTCTCTTTCTAATATTTTATTGTCATAAAGCAAGGTGGTGCAGCAAGGGTAGGTTGCTAGTGAACCTTGAACTTGAAGGTGCTGAGTGTAAGTCCGATCCTTTTGCCTGCTTCAGTGAATAAGTCAATGTTGTGTCAGAGCTCAACCATCAAGTGTGTGGAAACACACTCCAAGTGTATCTCAACTACTGGAATTGAGGTAACCTTGACTTTGAAATGTTGACCCATGAGTTGAACAGTTTCCCATTAATTTTCAATGTTTGTTCTACCTGTCTGGGGAGTTTGGTGAATGTGAGGTGCCATTTGTGCGGTGAGAAAAATTGGGAAATGTGTTGGGACAACACAGATTTTTTTGATACCGGTTCTACTGCAGACCTATTTATTTATATGATCAGGCTTGCCTACTGTCCTGTGTAAGCTGGAAACAAATTTCAGTGAGCAGCCCAATCTGAGGAAAGTGTTCTACATTCCCTCTCAGTTAGTCAACTCAAAGATGATTTTAAGTCAAAGAAGGCCATGGCTTCTGTTACTGCTGCCAAAAGAGTTAACTCCACAATGATCTCCCAGTATTTCTCCATGTAAGCTCCACCATATGGGATTCCATGTTTAGCAGATATTTGGGATTTGCTGAATATCTCCAGTATTCGATTTATCATGATGGAGTATGGACTTGCCTTGATTCTCTAACACTTTTATTGGACCTGTGTTAGTTTGAACCCGCAGATGAACAGGGATTCAATGCACTTAACTGCTACAAGCAGAAATATAACTAGAAAATTAATTTCCTTTGTATTTTCAGTTAAATATTTCTAATGGTTTACGATTTTAAGGGTTTTAATGATTTTTCATAATTTTAATAGTTTTTGTTTTATTATTTCTCTGGTGCCTAGAAATCCTTGAATGCTTTTGAAAGATTCTGGTTGTCAAAGTTGTCAAAAGCATTTGAAGTATTTCACCAATTTGACACCAGAAGCAATGGGGTCGTGGGTGAAAGTTGGGGTTGGGGGGAAACGGGAAATGGTCTGTTGGAGAAGGTTGTGTTGACTTGACAAGTTGTAAACATGCTTTCGGGGTATTTTGTATGGAGGACTCATTCTAGTCAGCCGTTTGACAGCATTTCATCACTCAAGTCCATGCCAGCATGCAACCTTTGCCTCTTGAGATCAGGACAGCAGATCAACAGAAGCTATGTGTGCTTGTTATATACAGCAAGAGCAAATTCTGTCCTGTTGTGGAGCTTATTATAGCACATTTGTCCACAGACAATATAATCTCAAAATGACATTGCTGAAGGTAATTGGCACAATGAAACCTCAAGCTAACCATGGGAACAAAGGCTGTAAGGAGAGTGTGCTGGTCCTTCTGTTTATGAAATTGAAGCTTTAGCCAGCCACATGTCAAATATCTGTTACCCTGTGTGATATTGTGTAAAATGTAATTTGAACAACATCTTGTACTGTACAGGAATGTTGTGCCTGCTGAGTGCCATGTGCTTTGGTGATAAGTAAATTAACACCAACCACTGTGCCCTGTATTCCATCCAATTCTGGAACAGGGTTATACTTAACATATAAATGCTAAGTATTAACATCAAATAGCTGTTAGAGCTGGTTAGATGTGAATATTATTTAATTCCAGTGCTTGGGAAGACTTTTTGATGCAATTCAGCATGGTCACAACATGTATTGATAAAATGTTTGTTAACCTCAGTAAAAGACATTCTCTTGCAATGATGTAATAGAGCAATGGTCATCTATTGTGAAAAATTAAATGTACAATCATTTTTTGAGGAGTTTAGAGTGGCCAGGTGGTTAAGGCGTTGGTCTAGTGATCTGAAGGTCGCTAGTTTGAGCCTCAGCTAAGGCAGCGTGTTTGTGTCCTTGAGCAAGGCACTTAACCACACATTGCTCTGCGATGACACCGGTGCTAAGCTGTATTGGCCCTTACCCTTCCCTTGGACAACATCGGTGGCGTGGAGAGGGGAGACTTGCAGCATGGGCAACTGCCAGTCTCCCATACAACCCTGCCCAGGCCTGCACCCTGAAAACTTTCCAAGGTGCAAATCCATGGTCTCTCAAGACTAACGAATGCCCAAGTGTGCTTTACAGGTCTACAGAAAAGCCTGACAAATTGAACTATTCCCAGGGAGTATTTCATCCCATTAGTGCAAGAAATGAACAAATAATACATTTCAAAGTTGAGAGCCAAAACATGCCTTTTAAGCATGGTATCTAGCTTTATGGTAACCAAGAAATGTGAGAGGTTTAAGTAGACACTTCATTGCCCAGAGAGAATTGAGAAAATGCTACTGCAGAGAGTGGTCGGAGCATCTTGGGGTTCGAGTCCATAGGACACTTAAAGCTGCTGCGCAGTTTGACTTTGTGGTTAAGAAAGCATACGGTGCATTGGCCTTCATCAATTGTGGGATTGAGTTTAGGAGCCAAGAGGTAATGTTGCAGCTATATAGGACCCTGGTCAGACCCCAGTTGGAGTACTGTGCTCAGCCTTACTATAGGAAGGATGTGGAAACCATAGAAAGAGTGCCGAGGAGATTTACAAGGATGTTGCCTGGATTGGGGAGCAGGCCTTATGAGGATAGGTTGAGCGAATATGGCCTTTTTTTCTTGGAGCAGTGGAAGATGAGAGGTGACCTGATAGAGGCGCATAAGATGATGAGAGGCATTGATCGTGTGGATAGTCAGAGGCTTTTTCCCAGGGCTGAAATGGCTAGCATAAGAGGGCACAATTTTAAGGTGTTTGGAAGTAGGTACAGAGGAGATGCAAGGGGTAAGTTTTTTACATAGACAGTGGTGAGTGTGTGGAATGTGCTGCTGGTGATGATGGTGGAGGTGGCTATGATAGGGTCTTTTAAGAGTCTTTTGGATAGGTACATAGAACTTTGAAAAATAAAGGGCTATGGGTAACCCTAGGTGATTTCTAAGGTAAGGACATGTTTGGCACAGCTTTGTGTGCCAAAGGGCCTGTACTGTGCTGTAGGTTTTCTGTGTTTCTATGTTTCTATGGTAAAGAATGGAATAGAGCATAATGCTAAGAATTATATGATGAAAACTGGAAAAAGGCTCGACATAAACACCACAGACTGTAGGGAGGAATGACTAGATGTTTTTAAAGTTATACGTAAACTTAATGGTTTGAAAATTAGATAATCTATGTCGGAGATTGGTAGCTCCAATTGTTTCTAATGTATCAGCATACTAGGGAAGATATCTTAGAAGTTTGCAGTACTGATGGACATCTTCCAGCCCATCAACTTAATCCTATTTTCAGACTATTGATCCAGGGCTATCCATATTAAGGCACTTCAAATACATACCCGTATCCATTTTAATATGACATGGCTTTTGGTCTCTGCCTCCTTTACAGCTGATGAGTTCCAATCTCCATCACTCTTTGGACATAAAAAAATCTTTTTTTTTATCAATGCTACTTTTATTATTTCTGCCTATTAGTTTTATACCAGCATTCCTAGTTAGTCAGCTCTGTGCTAAAACGAATTGATTCTCCTTGCTAGACAATCTACTCGGCCTTCAGAAATTTATATATGTCACCTGAATTCCATCTCAGGCTTGAAATAAAGCATTTCTACCTTCTTCATTCTTTTCATATAGTTAAGTTCCCCAGCCTTGGCATCCATACAGATCTCCTCTTTACTCATTTTAGTTCACATACATCAATCCTGTGATGCTTGTATGTTGACAACAGGTTTAACATCCTTTCACCATTTACCTTACCAAACAGTTCACAATTTTCAATGTTTCACAACGTGTTACTTCATTGTCTTCACAACAGTAAATTCTTGTCTCTGGAAACATCATAATAAATCTATATGTATCATTCCCAATGTATATAGATTATTGCCCAGAACAGACACAGTATCAAGTCAAGTCAAGTCAACTTTTAATGTCATTTCGACCATAACTGCTGTTACAGTGCATAGTAAAAATGAGACAACGTTTTTCAGGACCATGGTGTTACATGACACAGTACAAAAAACTAGACTGAACTACGTAATAAAAAAAACACAGAGAAAGCTATACTAGACTACAGACCTACACTGGACTGCATAAAGTGCACAAAAACAGTACCGGCATTACAATAAATAATAAACAGGACAGTAGGGCAAGGTGTCAGTTCAGGCTTCGGGTATTGAGGAGTCTGATAGCTTGGGAGAATAAACTGTTATATAGTATGGTCGTGAGAGCCCGAATGCTTCGGAGCCTTTTCCCAGACAGCAGGAGGGAGAAGAGATTGTATTACAGGTGCATGGGGTCCTTCATAATGCTGTTTCCTTTGCGGATGCAGCGTGAAGTGTAAATGTCCGTGATGGCGGGAAGAGAGACCCTGATGATCTTCTCAGCTGACTTCACTATCCGCTGCAGAGGTCTTGCGATCCGAGATGGTACAATTTCCAAACCAGGCAGTGATGCAGCTGCTCAGGATGCTCTCAATACAACCCCTGTAGAACGTGATGAGGATGTGGGGAGGGAGATGGACTTTCCTCAGCCTTCGCAAAAAGTAGACATGCTGCTGGGCTTTCTTTGCTATGGAGCTGGTGTTGAAGGACCAAGTGAGATTCTCCATCAGGTGAACACCAAGAAATTTGATGCTCTTTACGATCTCTACCGAGGAGCCATTGCTGTTCACAGGGAGTGGTCGCTCCGTGCCCTCCTGAAGTCAACAACCATCTCTTTTGTTTCATTTGTCATTGAGATGGACCATTAAGTGTTTCACATTTTCTCCAATAAACCTTATTACCTGTCTCTAAACAGAAAATAACTTATAATTTCCCTTTTTTTGGGTTTATAGCTAATCATTCACATTCAATGATTAGTTACTTGGATAGCAAAGTCACTCTTCTCTTAATTCCATTAAAGTGTTACCTGTTAAATTGCATTTTCTCATCCTGTCTTTGTCCCAAAATATACTACATCATTTTATGTTTTATCACTTTGAACTGCATCTGCCATTCACTGTATATATTTCAGTAGCTTCCTGTTTTCACATCACAACTTTGCAGGCAACAACTTCAGACATTTCTCTTTTGGTTTCTAATTTTATAACACTCAGTGGTCAATAAAGGGAAACCACAACAGTTTTATATAAATTTCATACTGTCTTGACCAACTACACATAATATTTACAAAACATCATCCATCTTTGCACACTAAGAAATCTTTCTGAATGCAAATAAGCTGCATTTCTTTTGTATTTTCTGTTACTTCTTTACACCAGAACCCACACACTTAAAGATATAGACAAACAATAGTTTTAAAGAAATCTGGCCTTCTTTTAAGAAAATAATTATAAAGCAGAACATTAAGACAAAATTTTCAGAAAAACTGAAAGGCCATTTTTGTTTTGCACATCTGAGTTGTGCTTGCTTTATATGATGCCAAACATGTTGTTGCCAGTTTTGGTTTGGATTCCAGAAGACCCAGCCCAAAATCTGGGAGTCAGATTTAACTTTGTGCTTCATGGGTTCTGATTTGTGGATGGAAGTCTGATGGAATTTAAACTAAAAGATTGTTCTTGTAAAAACAAAAAAATCATGCAAGCATGCAATATCTCATCAGTGGATCTATAGTGAATAAGTATCTATAAAAGTTACTGAATTTGGCAAATAATTTGTATGTAGTATTTAATGTTGTAGTGGCTGTATTAACTGCTCAAAGCTATTTAATATTTTCAGGATTATGTCATCAGATTAGGTCTAATTTGCCTACCTTTGCACCCAAAATAATCTGCAACATAAACACAGTGAACAGATATTGTAAGCAGAGGTGCTTATTGTTGAATCACCACTCATAGTTCAAAGGTTCAGAGAAATGTATACAGTACAATATACATACTGAAATGCTTTTTCTTCAGCCTGTGGATGTCCTGTTACAGAGAAGCAAACTGCTAGTGCAACTCAGCAGCATTTGTGTTGGCAAAGAGAATAGCTGATGCTTCAGGTTGAGGACCTCCACAATGCATCTCCTCAGGAAAAAATGGCCATGTTCTGTTACTTTCAATGATGTTGAAGTGTTGTACCCCAATTTCTGTAACTAGATTATTTAATTAAATTGACTTTGTTACTTACATCCTTCATATACCTGAGGAGTAAAAATCTTTACATTACGTCTCCGTCTAAATGTGCAATGTACAATTTATATTAATTTATAATAAATAGTAATTACAACAGGACAGTCAATATAACATAGAAATACAGTTGTATCAGCATGAATTAATCAGTCTGATGGCCCAGTGGAAGAAGCTGTTCTGGAGCCTGTTGGTCCTGGCTTTTATGCTGCGGTACCATTTCCCGGATGGTAGCAGCTGGAACAGTTTGTGGTTGGTGTGACTCGGGTCGCCAATGATCCTTCGGGCCTTTTATAAACACCTATCTTTATAAATGTCCTGTGTAGTGGGAAGTTCACATCTACCAAATGCACTAGGCTGTCCGCACCACTCTCTGCATGGTCTTGCGATTGAGGGAAGTACCATACCAGGAAGTGATGCAGCCAGTCAGGATGCTCTCAATTGTGCCCCTATAGAACATTCTTAGGATTTGGGATATGGGGGCTCATACCAAACTTTTTCAACTGTCTGAGATGAAAGAGGTGTTGTAGTGCCTTTTGCACCACACAGCCGGTATAATCGTGTGTGACCATGAAACTTCTCAATATTTATGGCTTCATGAAAAAGAGGCAAATCATTGTGACTTCTGTCTCTTTCCCTGGGGCTGTTGGGAGGGAACAAAAGTGAGAAGGTGGAAATGTACTTTCACTAAAGCTGAGATTAGATGAAGAGAAGAAGAGACCCTGCAGTTGTGTCCACACGTGAACGTGTGAAAGATTTACAATCAGCTCCTAGCACAGGCATCAATAAGAAACAATAATAAGAAACAGCAGCAGGAGTAGGCCATCTGGCCCATCGTCAGCTCCACAATTCATCAAGATCATGGTTGAATCGCTGTTTCAACTTCATCTTCCTGCGATGTCCCTATATCTCTTTCCCTCTTAATTCCAGAAATCTATTAACACAATGAGCCTCTATAGGCGACAAGTGTAGAGAATTCCAAAGATTTGCAACTACCTGCCTGAAGAAATTTCTTAGTGCTGGATGACCTATCCAGTGGCCCTAGCTCTAAACTTCTTAGACAGGGAAATATTTTTCCTCCAGGCATCTTCCAGTAAGATGGTGACATATTTGAATGCAGTGGCCTCATGGGGGCTAACCAGAGGTGCTTTGCTCTTTGTAAAGTTGGTTTTTATAATCTAAGGACAATTCTACTCCAAGACTACACCATCAGTGAGCTGCTTGTTGATTGGAGTGGCTGGACTGGTGTTGGCAGCAGATCTGCTGAAGTATTGAAGAGGCCAGCCAGGGTGTTGGAGAAGGAGTCAGTCAGGATATCGGGAAAGGAGACAGTCAGGATTTTGGAGGCCCGCTGTGATGTCTGGGGAGCCAGTTTAGGTTTAGAGGAGCTGACCTGGCTGCAGACCATATTGCTACTTACTACTCAGAAGCATTGGAGTTGGTGCCATATAACCATGGGCGATTGTCTTGAACATTTCACTTGTGATCGCAAGACTCTGTTGGACAATGCTAATGTAAGTTGCTGCAGGCCTTTTGCCTTGTCTGGTGGAGGTATAGACAGCATGGGAGCTGCGTAGCCTTGATTGTAACAAGGACTAAGCTTTAAGCCTCGTGCTTGCCTGCTTCTGCAGACCAGGTGAGAAGACGCAGAAGCGTTACAGAATGGCATCCGTGCTCAGCTGGGGCCTTGCCTCTCCCATCAGTGCTGCCCTCCAGTGTTGAGCAGTTGAATGACAGGCTCAATTGCACGTGACTGCACACTGCCTGGGGACTGTACCATCAATTGCCATATATTATTGCTCAGGGTCTTGGGCTATATATATATGTTTTTCTTTTTGAGTGAAGATGCTTCTTTATGTTACTCATTATTTTGAATGTTTGCTTGCTATTTTGAAAGTTTTGCACCTTGCCCCAGAGGAATGCTGTCTCATTCAGTTGTATTATGTATGGTTTGAATGCTAATTAAACTTGATTTGATTCATAGATCAGCAAGTTTCAATCTTAATAAGTTTAAGTTTAAAATTTGAAATAAGTTTAAATTTTGTAAGTTTCAATCTTGCAAACTCTGGAGGGCATGGACCGAGTTAGTACAGTCTCTTCTCATGAAGTAAACCTGGAGCCAGTACAATGAAGTTCAGCTGCTCTCCCTCTGTATGAAGTATAACTTTTTTTTAGATACAGGGATTGAAACTGTACACAATGCTTCAGGTGCAGACACACCAATGCCCTACGTAAAAGCAGGAAGAGACCTTTACTATAAACACAAATGGTTTTGCGGATACTGGAAGTTTTGAGCAGCACACTTAAACTGCTGAAAGAACTCAGTAGGTCTGGCAGCATCTTTGGAGAGGAATAAACTGTCGATGTTTTGGGGCTGAGACCCCTCATCAGATTGTGTTGCTTAAGGTATCTTTAATCTTGTTTTAAGACATTTTTTACAGTTCCCTTGTAATAAAGGCCAATATATCATTTGCCTTCCTAATTACTTGCTACACCTGTATATTGAGTTTCCTGTTGAATAACAACATTGCCCGATCTCTTTCTTTCACAAAATAATCTTGCTTTCATGTTTTCTGCACTGAGACAGTTGTTAACACTGTTAACCTCATTATAACCCAAAATCACACAATATTAGTGCAGTATGACTCGCAGGAGGAATGGTAATGAACTGAAAATACAAGCAAAGGATATCAGCTACCTGGAAGGAAAGAAAATCTGAAAAAAAGAGGAGGATGGATTTATATGTTCATGATCATTTAGAAATAAAAAAGATTGAATAGATATCTCAAGGGAGGACTTGAAAGAAAATAGCCTGTCACAATTGAACAAGGAGGTCAATCCACTGTAAGTTCACTGTAAATTTCACGGGGAGATGAACAATTATGACTAAATTATATGACAAGATAAGAGATTGTAATGGTAATATTATAACAAGATTTGTCTTAAAGCTGGGCATTTTATTTTAAAAGCTGCAAAGGAGACAGCGGTGTAAATATGGCACAGGATGTCTTTTGAACCAACTTGTTAAAAGCATCACCTAGCGATATCCACCAAGGGATATCCATCAACGAATATCCACCAAGAGATATCAACTGAGATATCCACCCACAGATATCCATCAACAAATATCCACCAAGAGATATCCACCATGAGATATCCACCAGGATCTCCAAGGTCATGAGTCACGTGCTGCTGAGGCCCAAAATAGGAAGATTATACAGTTTAATATGTGGTTAAGGAGTTGGTGTTGGAGGGAGGACATAAGATTTTTGAGTCACTGGGCTGTCTTCTAGTGAAGGTCAGATCTGTATAGAAGGGATGGTTTGCACTTGACCTGGGGAGAACTAATATCTTCGTGGCACGTTTTTTTTAATGCTGCATGGTGGAGTTTAAACTACAGTTGCAGGGGGTTCGTGACCCGAGTGCCAGAACTGTTAGTGGAGAGGTTGTGGAGGCAGATGGTGGTAAGACCTCAGACAAAGTTAGAAATAAAAAGCATGAACATAGTGTGACAAGAGTCCTGAACTACATATATTTCAAGGCAAGAAGTATTGTAGAAAATGCGGATGATAGTGCTGAAGATCAGGTAGCTGGTTTACAAACAGAGGCAATGTGTAGTGAGGAGAGGCTGTTGACAGGGCAAAATTGCAATCAACAGGATGAGTTACAACATAAAAGGCTGACAAAATCAAAAAGGGTAAATACAGGACTGAACATGTGAGATTTGCATGTGTGAAGCACACAGGGTAAAGTAGATGAACTTGTAGCACAGCTACAGATTGGCATATATGATGTTGTAGGCATCACTGAACATCGGGAGCTTAATGTCCAAGGTACATATAGTATCAAAAGGACAGGCAGGAAGGCAGAAAGGGCCGTGTTTCTCTGTTGGTAAAAAATGCAATCAGTTCATTAGAAAGAGCTGACGTGAGGTTGGAAGGCGTTGAATCATTGTGGATAGAGCTAAGGAACTGCAAAAGTCTAAAAGAACCCTGATGGGAGTTGTATACAAATCCTCAAACAGTAGAAGGGTTGTGGTCTACAAATCACAATATGAGATAGAAAATACATGCCAAAAGGGCAATGTTACAATAGTCGTAGGGAATTTCAACATGCAGGTAGATTGGGAAAACCAGGCTGGTGCTGGATTCCAAGACAGGCAATTTCTAGAATGCTTACAAGAAGGCTATTTTGAACAGCTTGTTATTAAGCCCACGAGGGGATTAGTTATACTGGATTGGGTGTTGTGCAATAAACCAGAATTGATTAGAGAGCTTTAGGTAAAAGAACCCTTAGGAGCAAGTGATTATAATATGATGGAATTCAGCCTGAAATCTGAGAAGAAGTGAAAATCAGATGTATCAGTATTACTGGGAGTCAAGGGAATTACAGAGGCATGAGACAGGAGTTGGCCAGAATTGTTTGGGGAAAAATAAATGGCCAGGAAGATTGCAGAGTAGCAATGGTTGGAGTTTCTGGGAAGCAATTCAGAAGGCACAGCATATATATCACAAAGAGGAAGATGCATTCTAAAGGCAAGATGAAAACAGTGGCTAACAAGAGAAGTCAAAGCCAAAATAAAAGCCAAAGAGAGGGCATATAATAGAGCAAAAATTAGTTGGAAGTTAGAGAATTGGGAAGCTTTTAAAACCAACTGAAGGCAACTGAACAGTCATTAAGAAAGTAAAGATGGAATATGAAAGTAAGCTAGCCAATAATATTAAAGAGGACAACAAAAGTTTCTCCAGATACATTAAGCATAAATGAGAGATGAGAGTGGTTGTCGGACCATTGGAAAACAATGCTGCAGAGTTAGTAATGGGAGACCAGGAGATGGCAAATGAAATGAATAAGTACTTTGCATCAGTGTTCATTGTGGAAGACACTAGCTGTATGGTAGAAGTTCCAGGTATCAGGGATCAAGAAGTGTGTGAAATTTACATAACTGGAGAGAAGCTTCTTGGGAAGCTGAAAGATCTGAAGGTAGATAAGTCACCTGGACCAGATGGTCTACACGCCAGGGTTCTGAAAGAGGTGGCTGAAGAGATTGTGGAGGCATTAGTAATGACCTTTCAAGAATCACCAGATTCTGGAATGGTTTCAGAAGACTGGAAAATGGCAAATGTTATCCCACTCTTCAAGAAGGGAGAGAGACAGAAGAAAGGAAACTATATGCCAGGTAGTTTGACCACAGTGGTTGTGAAGATGTTAGAGTTGATTATTAAGAATGAAATCTCGGGGACTTGGAGGCACAGATTAGGAGAATAGGCAAAGAAATGGCAGATGGAAAACAGCATTGGAAAGTATATGGTCATGCACTTTGGTAGAAGAAATGAAAGGGTTTAACATTTTCTAAATGGAGAGAAAATACAAGCAATTAAGGCACAAAGGGACTTGGGAGTCCTTATGCAGGATTCCCTAAAGGTGAATTTGCAGGTTGAGTCTATGGTGAAAATGGCAAATTTTATGTTAGCATTTATTTCAAAAGGACTAGAATTATAAAAGCAAGGATGTAATGTTGAGATTTTATAAAGCACTGGTGAGGCCACACTTGAAGTATTGTGATCATTTTTGGGCCCCTTATCTTAGAACTGATGTACTGAAACTGGGGACAATTCAAAGGAGACTCACAAAAATGAATCCAGGATTAAACAGCTTAACATATGAAAAGCACTAGAATTCGGAAGAGTGAGGAGTGACCTCATTGAAACCTATTGAATGGTGAAAGGCCTTGATAGACTGGATGTGGAGAAGATGTTTCCTATAGTGAGAGAGTTTAAGACCAGAGGACACAGCCTCAAGATAGAGGGGCATCCTTTCTAAATGGAGATGAGGAGAAATTTCTTTAGCCAGAGAATGGTGAATCTGTGGAACTCTTTGCCACAGGCAACTGTGTAGGCCAAGTTTTTATGTATATTTAAGGCAGAGGTTGAGAGATTCTTGATTGGTCAGGGCATGAAGGGATATGGGGACAAGGTAGGAAATTGGGGCTTAGAGGAAAATTAGATCAGCCTTGATGAAATGGTGGAGCAGAATTGATGGGCCTAATGGCTTAATTCTGCTCCTATATCTTATAGTTTTATGGTCTTATATCCAACAAGAGATATCCCCTCTATCTGCCAAAAGCTTAAATTTCTCATGGTCAAGTATTTTAATTCTGATTCCCATTGCCGTTCCGATATGTCAGTTCATGACCTTTTCTCGGGCCATGATGAGGCCACGCTCTGGGTGGAGGCACAGCACCATTTATTCTGTCTAGGCAGCCTCCAACCTAATGGCATGAATATCGATTTCTCTTTCCGGTAAAATATTTTCGCCCCCCTCCCCTTTTCTTCTATTCTCCACTCTGGCCTTTTATCTCTTTTTGCCCATCTATCACTTCCCCCTGCATCCCTTTCACCTTCCTTTTCACCTATGGTCTACTCTCCTCTCCTTTCAGATGTCTTCTTCCCCAGTCCTATACCTTTCTCACCCACCTGGCTTCAACTATCACCTTCCAGCTATTCTCCTGCCCCTCCCACCACTGTTTTATTTTGGCATCTCCCCCCTTCCTTGCCAGTCCTGAAGAAGGGTCTTGGCTCAAAACATCGACAGTTTATTCATTTCCATAGATGCTACCTGATCTGCTAAGTTCCTTCAGCATTTTGTGGGTGTTGCCAAGAGATATTTGCAATTCAGTCTGGTTCCTCTTCATTTTACTGGGGCTAACCTGACTGAATTAGTATCAGGTTAGTACCTGTAAAATGAATTAGAAGAAACACCAATGATTGTTTCCAACATTAAAGTTAGATAAAATTATTTGCCATTCAGTGTCAGAAGGGTCTTGCACAAATATTAACAAAAATTCTCGTGTTTGAAAAAGGTGAGTTTTAAGTAGAATGAGGGAGAAACTAAAAAGGATGAGCTTAGAAATATTATTGATAAGTAACTTCAAGTAAAGATGCTGAGAGAGATCAATATATGAGCAAGAAATGCAAATGAAAGATGCAAATTGAATGAAAAATCTTTGAAAATTAGGTAAGGGAAAGAAAATAAGGAATCTGTGGATCTACAGAGACCACGGAATTAGAACCACCAAATGGGTATGAATGGGAAGAATTATACATGCTGTCAGAGCTAATCAAAAAATGTTTTCTTCATCTGAATCCATCCCAATCATCTAGGGAAGTTGGAGGATTAGGAAACATTTAAAAAACAACAGACGACAACTAAAGGAGCCATGAGGAGAGAGAGATGAAATATGAAGGTAAACTAGCCAATAATATAAAATAAGACACCAAAATTTTTTCAGGTATATAAAGAATAAAAGAGAGGCTAGATATCACACTGCTGTCAATATTTAGATGAATGAGAGGGAATCTCATTGAAACCTCTGGAATATTGAAAGGCCTAGAGTGCATGTGGAGGGAATGTTTCCTATAGTAAGAGGAGTTCAGGATAAGAAGGCGCAGCCTCAAAATGGAGGGACGTCCATTTAGAACAGAGAGGAGGAGGAATATCTTTTGCCAGCTGGTGGTGAATCTGAGGCATTCTTTGCCATGGAGGGCAGTGGAGACCAAGTAATTGAGTATGTTTAAAGCAGAGGCAGAGGTCAGAGGTTGATTAGTCAGGGCATCAAAGGTTACAGAGAAAAGGCAGCAGAAGTGGGGTTAGGAGATAATAAATCGGCCTTGATGGAATGGCAGAGCAGACTCAGTAGGGCCAAAATGGCCTAATTCTTTTCATATGTCTTATGGTCTGATCATTGGTTAAGTGATTTTGGAGAATACAACAGAAAATATCCTAATTGTCTGAAGCCACGTCATAGGAACATTGTCAAGTAAAACAAAATTGACACCATCCCATACAAAACTAATGGGTTGCTACTGATGATCAACGGAGTTCAAAGTTCAACGTAAATCTTATTTTCAAAGTACGTATATGTCACTATTTACAACCTGAGATTCATTTTCATATGACCATACTCAATAAATCAATAGAATAATAACGATAACAGAATCAATAAAAATCACCCCACTAAGAGTGCAAAAGACAACAACTGTGCAAATGCAAAAAGAGTAAATAATGATAATAAATAAATAAATAAATAAATAAACAATAAATATCGAGAACATTAGATTAGAAGTCTCTGAAAGTCAGTCCCATTGGTTGTGGAAACATTGCATTGGCGGGGCAGTGAAGTTGAGTGAAGTTATCCCCTTTGGTTAAACAGCTTTATAGTTGAGGGGTTGTAACTATTCCTGTAACTAGTAGTGTGAGTCCTGAGGCTCTTGTATCTTCTTGCTGGGTAGTGGGGATCCCTGATGATGGATGCTGCTTTTCTGTGTCAGCATTTCATGTAGACGTGCTCAATGGTTAGGAGGGCTCTTTACCTGTGATGGACAGCAAGGTATCCACTAGTTTTTGCAGCATTTTCCATTCAAGGGCATTGGTGTTTCCGTACCAGGCTGTGATGTGGCCAGTCAATATACTCTCCACTACACATCTATAAAAATTTGTCTAAGTTTTAGATGTCATGCCAAATCTCCGCAAGCTCCTTAGGAAGTAGAGGTGTTGCCATGCTTTCTTTGTAACTTCTGTTACGCCTGTGTCCCCTCCTTTTTGAGAATAGCAAGATCGCTATTAATTCAGGTCAGGAGACCCAGGAAGTGAGAGAGAGACGCAGAATCCACAGGGGGTTTGGAATGTCCTGGCCCTCAGCGATTTCAAAGCCACGGGAACCGGCCATTGTCTCTTGGAGACAGAATTGTGTATTGAGCACTGCGCTATTCATTGACGTCCTCCTGAGCAACATGGGCTGGTTGTGAGGATGGCATCCTCCCCAACCTGATTGACATCTGAGACCCCATGAGTAAGGATAAAAGAAGGTCTGGGGAACAACCCCTTTCAGACACGCACCAGGAGAAATGCTAGAAATCCCGTGACAGCGTTTAATAGCGACAGCCGGTGGAGGGCCCACGTGTGTTCTTTCCCGTTGCCCCGGGATTGAGGCCCTACCACGGAAGGCGGCTTAGCTAAGGAAGAGATCACCACCGACGCCATTTCGAAGGATCGGCATCATAAAATGGAAAACGGGCAAGTTCTAAACTCCATCTCTCTCTCCAACCAAAAGCTGCAGCTTGAATGAACTTGAGTGACTTTTATATTTCCATCGGACAATACATTATCCCCTAGACAACGATAGAGTTATTTCTTATTGATTATTATTATACCCGCGCTTTTAGATTTAGTATTGACAACGTATATTATCTGTATGGTTGCATTGATATTATTTTTGTGTTTTTTTTATCAATAAATACTGTTAAAAATAGTACCATCAGACTTCAACGGACCTCTCTGTCTTTGCTGGTAAGTGACCCAGTTATGGGGTACGTAACACTTCAAGGACACAAGACAGGTCCCCTGAAGTAATAACACCTAGACCTTTGAAGCTGTTAACCCTCTCCACTTCTGATCCTCTGATGAGGACTGGCTCATGGACCTCTGATTTCCTTCTCCTGAAGTTTATATTCATCTCCTTGGTCTTGCTGATATTGAGTGAGAGATTGTTGCTGTAGCAATCTCTTTCCTATATGCTGCTTCATCCCACCTTTAGTTTGGCCTACAACATTGGTGTCAACAGCAAACTTGAATATGGAAGTCAAGGATGTAGGTTAAAGGGATATCTTAAAGGTGAAAGGAGAGGTGATTATTACAATGACAATAGGCCCATGACATCATGGCTGACCAATGTCAACTTAATTAATTTTAGTGTTGACTAAAGGCCGGATTTACAGTTGTGGAAATACGAAGTCAGAAAGTAGAACAGCATTGAAACAGACTCTTTGGCCCATCAAATCCAGTCACCTATTTAAACTCTGCTTGCATTAATCCCACGTAACACATCTTGCTGGTGTTTTGAGCTGAACAAAATTACAAATGTAAGAAGGGAAGACACCACAGAGGGATTTGGAAAGGTGAAAAGCAAGGCCTAGTCAAGAACCAACACATAAACATTGATGGTGAATGGGTCATGGGCAGCAGAAATATATTTACGTCTATATTCTATACTCTTAAACATTCATTTCAGAAGAAATCTTAAAACAATTTTTTTCCAGTTCTGATCTGAATAACTGGAATTTTAAACTTCAGATGTCTGTGGACAGAGGGTTGAAGTGATAGATTTTTTGTGAGAGAGAGGTGGCTGTGGGAGCCATTGAAATGTGATTGGGTTGTAGAAACTTGAACTCAAATGAGGCCCTAGATTGGGAGGTGTGATGGCTATATCAGCTAAATCTGCTAACAACATAAACCCACTAAAAATTCTTTTATTCATAAGATGTGGCATCATTGTGAAGGCCAACATTTATTATTCATCTCTAATTGCTCTTGAAAAGTTGCTGCTTTCTTACCCAACCACCATCAAGCTTCTAAACCAATGTAGATAACTTCACTCGCCTCAACTCTGAACTGATTACACCAACAACATACTCTTTTTCGAGAAGTCTACAGGTCTTGTTCTCAGTATTATTTTTATTTGCAGAATTTTCCTTCTTTTATTAACCATCCCTAATACTCATAGGCATGGATACGATGAGTCAGAGGGTGGTAAATCTGTGGAATTTGTTGTGACGAGTGGCTGTGGAGGCCAAGTCATTGGGTGCTTTTAAGGCAGAGATAGATAGGCTCTTGATTATCCAGGGCATCAAAGGGTATGGGGAGAAGGCAGGGGAGTGGGGATGGCTGAAAGAATTGGATCAGCCCATGATTGAATGACGGAGCAGACTCGATAGGCCAAATGGCCTACTTCTGCTCCTATATCCTGCGGTCTTATGGCTGTACAACAGAGAGAATTGAATGACAGTTTCCTCAAACCCAGGCTGTCATTGTAACTTCACAGAAATAGAACAAGGTACCATTACATATTCAGTGGGTTGGTATAGTTGTGGTGGTAGAATTAGTGAAGTTTGTGGAAGTTCACAGACATTACAAAAACTGTTAAATCTCCAGCAGAAATAAACTTGCAAGGATATTCAATGCAACCAGTAAGGATGGGTGATTATAAAGTGAAATCAGCAAAAACTTATAGGATAATTAGGGATGATTAATAAAAATATAATCACTATCCACATCTCAAAAACATATCAGCGAAGCATATAGTATGGGTTATACAAAGGCATACAAAACTGTTTAGTCCAGTGGTGCGATAATGGCCTCCGAAGAATCCAGGACATCTCCAAGGAGTAAAACCTCAAAGAGGTGGCATCTATTATCAAGGATCCCCATCGCTCAGGTCATGCCCTCTTCTCATTGCTACAATCAGAAAGGTGGTACAGAAGTCTAAGGGCACGCACTCGATAAATCAGGAACAGCTTCATCCCCTCTGCCATCCAGTTTCTGAAACCATGACTACTACTTCACTACTTATTTTTTATTACTACTTTTGCATTACTTATTTAATTTAACTAAATATATATATAGTCTTACAGTAATTCATAGTTTTTTTCTGTTATTATGTATTGCATCATACTGCTACTGCAAAGGTAACGAATTTCACAACAAATACCAGTGATATTAAACTTGATTCTGATTCTGATCCTGACTGCATCTTGAATGCAGTGGTCACTTCTGAGGTATACTGATAAATAGGAAATTGCATGTTAAGAAGGCTACAATGTTGAATAAGGCATTGAACTATTGAGCAGTGTAGAGAGACCGGAGAAACTGCATTCCTGTAAGGTAAATGCTCAAGATATTAAATAGTACAGATAAGTTCAGTCTAAATCACAGGAGAGCAACTGTCTGTACAAAGCAGTTAATGAGAACCATGGGCAATAGGGCATGGTGCATGCTGTTGGCACAGAGCCAAAAACATTTAAATTTATCATAGTATGCATAATTCGTGACATGCAGTCACTTCCTCCTAAGCAACATGCTGAAGTTAATGGACTAGCAGCCAGAGTTCTGGACACTACATGATTCTCATTTTTATACAGAAGAAACCATTCAACGGTAGTTGCTTTGCAATATTAAGTGGAGGCAAGTTCTAAGTTCTTTCTCTGCAAAATATAACTATAAATATAACTAATATCCTATATTTGCTAATGCTGCATGGTGGGGTTTAAACTAGAGTTGCAGGGGATTCAGAACCAGAGTGCCAGATCAGTTAGTGGAGAGGTTATGGAGGCAGATGTTGGTAAGACCTCAGACTAAGTCAGGAATCAAAAGGTTCAGCATGGTGTGACTAGGGTCCTGAGTTGCATATTTTTCAATGCAAGAAGTATTGTAGGGAAGATGGATGATAGTGCTGAAGATCAGGTAGCTGGTTTACAAGCAGAGGCAATGTGTAGTGAGGAGAGGCTGTTGATAGGGCAAAATTGCAGTCAACAGGATGAATTGCAACATAAAAGTCTGACAAAATCAAAAAGGGTGAATACAGGATTGAATCTGTTTATTTGAATGTGGTCTGTATATGGAATAAGGTAGATGAACGTGTGTGCAGTTGCAGATTGGCATGTATGATTTTGTAGGCATCACTGAATCGTGGCTGAAGGATAATTATAGTGGGGAGTTTAATGTCCAAGATATGCATTGTATTGAACGGATTGGGAGGAAGTCAGAAGGGATGGTGTTGCTCTGTTGGTAAAAATTGAAATCAAATCATTAGAAAGAGGTGACATAAGGTCAGAAGGTGTTGAATCATTGTGGATAGAGCTAAGGAACTGCAAGGGTAAAAAGAACCTGATGGGATTTGTATTTAGACCACCAAACAGTAGTAAATATGTGGTCTACAAATTACAATGGGAAATAGAAAATGCATGCCAAAAGGGCAATGTTACAATAATCATGGGGATTTCAATATGCAGGTAGATTGGGGAAATCAGGTTGGTGCTGGATTCTAGTAAGGGGAATTTCTAGTGTGCTTACAAGATGGCTTTTTAGAGCAGCTCATGGTTGAACCCCCCCAGGGGAACAGCTATTCTGGATTGAGTGTTGTTCTTGCTGCAGAACGATACTGGAGAGGTAGTAACGGGGACAAGGAGATGGCTGATGAACTGATATGTATTTTGCATCAGTCCTCACTGTGGAAGACAATAGCAGTATAGTGGAAGTTGGTTGGGAAGATGTTGGAGTCAATTATTAAGGATGAGGTCTCAGTGTACTGGAGGCACATGATAAAATAGGCTGTAGTCAGCATGGTTTTTTCAAGAGAATGTCTTGCTTGACAAATCTGTTGGAATTCTTTGAAGAAATAGTGGGCAGGATAGACAAAGGAGAATTGGTTGATGTTATGTACTTGGATTTTCAGAAGGTCTTTGACAAGGTGCCACACATGAGGTTCCTTAACAAGTTACGAGCCCATGGTATTACAGGAAAATACTAGCATGGATAATGCAGTGGCTGATTGGTAAGAGGCAAAGAGTGGGAATAAAGGGAGCCTTTTCTGGTTGGCTGCCAATTATTAGAGTTGTTCCATAGGGCTGTGTGTTGGAGTGGATTCTTTTTAAGTTATATGTCAATGATTTGTTTGACGGAATTGATGGCTTTGTTGCAAATTTTGCAGACAATGTGAAGATAGGTGGAGTGATAAGTAATTTTGAGGAAGAAGAGAGTCTACAGAACAACTTAGACAGATCAGGAGAATGGACAAAGAAATGGCTGATGGAAGATAGGGTTGGGAAGTATATGGTCATGCAATTTGGTATAAGAAATTATAGCACTGACTATTTTTTAAATGGAGAGAACATTTTTTAAAAACTGAGCCGCAAAGGGACTTGAGAGACTTTGCGCAGGATTCCCTAAAGATTAATTTGCTGGTTGAGTCTATGGTGAGGAAGGCAAATGTGATGTTAGCATTCATTTCAGGAGGACTAGAACAAAAAGCAAATATGTAATGTTGAGATTTACAAAGCACTGGTGAGGCTTCACTTGGAGTATTGTGAGCAGTTTTAAGACCCTTATCTGAGAAAGAATGTGCTGAAACTGGAGAGAGATCAAAGGGGATTCATGAAAAAGATTCCAGGATTGAATGTCGTGTCGTATGAAGAGCATTTGATGGCTCTGGGCCTGTATTCTCTTGAATTCAGATTTATGAGGAGTGACCTCATTTAAACCAGTTGAATGATGAAAGGCCTTGATAGAGTGGATGTGGAGAGGATGTTTTCTATGATGGGAAAGTCTAAGACCAGAGGTACAGCCTCAGATTAGAGAGGCGTCTTTTTAGAACAGAGATGAGGCGGAATTTCTTTAGCCAGAGAATGGTGAATCTGTGGAATTCTTTGCCATAGGCAGCTGTGGGGGCCAAGTCATTATGTATATTTAAGGCAGAGGTTGATGGATTCTCAATTGGTCGGGGTTATGGGGAGAAGGCAGGAGACTGGGGCTGAGAGGAAAATTGGATCAGCCATGATGAAATGGTGGAGCAGGCTCGAGGGATCAATTCTGCTCCTGTATCTTATAGTCTAACAGAAAATGCAATAAATAAAAATTAAAAGAAATTGAAGGTATTTTTAGAACTTTCATTTGCTCAATTGAATTTTGCCTCCATTTTCTTTTTTGAGGCACTTATAGAATAAATATGAATTCAGGACATTCAAAATGCCAATAAATCAATGATGTTTTATATTCAGAGAGATTTACTGAGTTTCATACATACATAGTCAGCTATCTGGATTCCCCATTCACTCCAGTTATTTATAGCCTTGTCACTGTTATTATAGCTTCCTGTTTGTTTATTATTTTCAAAAGAATATATACTTAATTTCCCAGTACAATTATATTCCATTCCAGTGATTTTCTTCTACAACAGCAGAAAACTATGCAGAAATTATTTTACTGACTTGCCTATGTATAGATAACAAGGCATTACAGTATTACGGAGGGTAGAAAGTTGCAAGCTAAGTTTGCCATCTTGATTGGTATGAAATGTACCACATAGTAGCTGCTTTTGAGGCAAGTTTAGGCAGTCTTTGTGAAGACTTTGCCATTCTTTAGTTCTTAGGATCTTTGCTATATGGTGTTGTGGAACCATGTACGCAGAGGTTGGTGTATTTTTCCCCATTATAATTTTAACTATGCTTCAAAAAATGGACTGTCTTAGCTGGGAAATTCATATGACTGCAAAACTTATTTTTTTCTTGTTAAGATTTAGGTGTTGATGTTTACAGATTTTAGCATCGCATCAGCAGACATTTTGCAATACTTCTGATGAAAATACAGCAGGGAGGACAGGGTTGCTCGGTGGAATTTCAGAACTTACCTTTCGTCACAAAAAACTAGGCTGACACGTTCTTGCAGTATATGGGTTGAGTAGCATTGTTGTAGATGTCATTTAACAGTAAAAGTGTCCAACTGTGATCTGGAATCGCAAAATAAAATTACACAGATGTAAAAGCTAAAACAGAGAATAACACGATAAGACATGCAACTAGATGAACAAATGGCACAATTGGGAGTAAACAAAAATAATCTAATTGCCATTAGAGGAACGTGGTTGTAGTATGACTAAAGCTGGGTGCTGAATGTCCTTGGATTTTGTACATTTAGGAAGGATATACAATCTCAATGAGTGAGGAGATCAGTAACGTGGTAAGAAGTGATCTTGGTTTGGCAAATCATGATGTAGTATTTGAATCAATTGGTGTTTGACAAAAGGAGTTATAATGTGTGAAAAGCACTGGGCAGATTATTATACTGTATAGATCACCAAATAGTAGCATTCTTATTGTGTGCGATTCAGGAAGTTAATGATGTCAGCACTGTAATACAATAATCATGAGGAGATTTAATCTACATAATAGGCTGGCAAAGACAAAATAGTAGTAATAGTAAGAACAAATTCATAGAATGTAGTTCTCTGGATCAATATGTTGAAGAACCAATTAGGAAAAGGGATAATTTAAATCTCATTTTGTATAATGTGCAAGAGTTGAGCAATGCAAAATGGGTTGTGTATCAATCCTTAAGGCAGAATGAGCATAATATGATAGAATTTACAGTGAAGGTGAAATTGTTCAATCAGAAATCAGGCTGCTACACCTAAGCAAAGGAAACTATGAATGTATAAAGAGTGAATTGGTTAGGATAGATTGGGGGGCTTCATTAACTGTGGATAGGCTAAAATTTATGGAACAAACACAAATACTACAATACTTATAAATTCCTTCTGGTGTGCAAACACAAAAGAATTAGTGATCCAAATAGGCTAACTAAAGAAAGCTTGTATTAGATGCAACGAGGAGTCAAATAAATTTGCCAGTAAAAGTAGCAAGATTAAGGATTGGAGCAGGTTTGAATTTAGCAAAATGAGTAGAGAGATTTGTTAGGAGAAATAATATCTTAATAAACTTGCAAGGAACAGAAAAGCAAAATCATTTATGTTCCTTGTTTATAAAATTCAGAACAATTATTGAAGATAAATGTACATCCCTTAAAGATAGAAGCAAGGAAAATTTATAATAGGGAAGAAAGAAATAGCTGAACAATTAAACACTTGGTTCAACCTTTGCAGAAGAGGACACATATAACTTGTCAGGAATGGAAAGAAATCAAGAATCGGATTAAAAGGAGGAAATTAGTAACAGTTATAGTTATAATTCACCAAAGTATGATCATCTGATTTCAAATTGCTAAAAGAGGTACAAAGTAGACAAATATTTTTGGAAGATGGCAAATATAATTTCACAATTAAAAAATTTGAAAGAGAGAGAAACCAGAGAACAGAAATAAGTTAGAAAATAGTAGTAAAATCTATTGTAAGAATATGATAAAGTTTAACACAGAAATTTTGCGGATCCTATTGGTAGAATAAATTAGAAAGAACCAGTAGATACAATGCATTTAAATTTTCAGGAAACATTGATAAAGTTCTCCATAAGAGGTGAATGTTCAAAGTGAAAGTACATGGGAATGCATTGAAAATTGACTGACAGACTAACAACAGAAAGTGAAATTAAGTGGTTCTCTTTGGGTAGTAGGTAGTGACTGGACCCGTGCTTGGGAACTAAATATTCACAATGTATAGCAATGAATTGGATGATGGGACCTAATGTAACATTTCCAAGTTTGCCAAAGACAGAAAATTGGTGGGATAGTGAATTATAAGGTGGACACAAAGAGGATTCAAGATGATTTAGGTATGGAGTGAGCTGACCGCAACCAATGTCGCAAAATGGGTAGTACTATAAAGAAGTGCATTGTTCTTGGTAATATAATTTAACCACCTGTCATTTACTTCACTTAACTCTTCAATAAACTGTTACTTGATGTCTGGTTGATAATATGATTCCAGCTTCTTTCATTCAGTAGATAATGTTTATTTGAGCTGTTATTTCTTTTACAGTTTATTACAGTTTGTTCCACTGTCTTTTAAGGACATGGCTTTTGCAGTAGTTTACTCCTGATCTTGATCAATGTTGTTGAATAGTGATCCTAATTAATGCATCATTGGTAACTAAAATACTAAAAGACGGAGAGCTTTCATTTTACAACAGGCTTTTGAAATTAAGTAGATGTCCACGTAAAGATGTAAGTATTGTTTTGTTGAACTTCTTTTGTCACAGTCTCCATAGCAGTTAAAGTGAAAAATATATCAAGGTTCATGGTTCATCTACATTGTACTGAAACATGCCATGTGGATGTGGAAGTATTACTTGTCCTGTCGGGACAGATCAGATAAAATTTTATCAATAGCCCCTAGACAAGATCAGTGTTAACCCATGTCTACAGTATTCTGCCAGTTTTGTCGTTTCGAGATGGAAAGTGTGCAGCCTGAAGGCTGGAATCTGAACCTGAATGCTTGCTTGCAGATGAGAAAATGGCAGTTTACTTCATTAATGCAAGTGAAGAACATAGAACAGTTCTGCACAGTACTGTTGTGCTGATCTTTTAATTTATTCCAAGATCAATCTGTCCTTTCACTCCCACATGCCCCTCTGTTTCTTTCATTGAGATGCTTACCTCGAAGTCCTTTAAATGTCTCTAATGAATCTACTTCTACCACTACCCCAGCAGTGTATTCCACATATTTGCCAATCTCTGTGTAAAAATCTACCTGTCACATCCTCCCCCACACCCCCCCATGCATTGCTCCAATCACCTTAAATTGCCTTTTTGTATTAGCCATCGGTGCTCTAAGAATAAGGTGCTGGCTGTCCACTCTGTCTCTTATCCACCTTATCTACACACCTCAAGTCACACCTCCTCCTCCTTCACTCCAAAGAAGAAAGCCCTAGTTCACTCAACCTTTCTCTTAGGAGGTGTGTTCTAGTCCAAGCAGCATCCTAGTAAATCTCCTCTGCACACTCTGTAAAACTTCTACATCTTCCTTCATTGTGGTGACCAGAACTGAACACAATACTCCTAGTGTGGTCTAACCAGAGTTTTATAGAGCTGCAACATTATTTTGCAGCTCTTGAACTTAATCCTCCAATCAATGAAGGCCAACACACCATACACCTTCTTAGCCACTATATCAACTTGTGTGGCAATTTTGAGGAATCTGTGAGCATGGACCCCAAGGTCCATCTGTTCCTCCACAATGCTCAGAATCCTGCCAAGAAGACCAGCAAAGCAAGGAATGCAGAGTGATATTTAGTTATAACAGTTTTGCTTGCTTTAAGAAAAGTCCTACATCCTTCCTCATAGTACATTAATTCCATAGCGTCATATTTCACCTAATCCTTATGGTCTAAATAGCAATCCTGCATGTTTATCCTCAATAGCAATAGTCAGGGGAGGGGAAAATCACTGAATCTTATAACTCATTTTACTTGTATAAACTGAAGACAATGTAATCCCAAATTCCTGCCTTTTTCCCATCTTCATTACATTTTTACCTCAATTTTTAAAAAAATTATTTCTCAATCTTCTTCTCAGGCTGTCCCTCAAAATTATATCCTGGTAAATTATGTTATTTTGTGGCATCCTGGTATCCTGCCACAAAATAACATATTTCACAACATATGTCATGATAATAAATCTAATTCTGATTCTAATCCCAAACTCTCCTTAACAACTGTCTTATGATTGACATTCTCTAGTTACTGATACAATAACTACGAGAAATAGATAATCGGAATGTTGTTTTAGCACAACCTCATTGCACTATCATCATTCACCACAATTCTTCTCTGCCTGTTTTGTTTGAATGGAAAAGTGACAATTCCTCTGGTTTTCCCTCACAAATAGATCTAATCACTGTGACCATTTTCTGTTGGTATTTTACCATTGTGTTAGAATGATCAATATTTAACTAACATAGAATCCCTTTTTTTACAATATTACAGGAGTTTACTCACACAAAAGTGCACAAAATACAAATGCCAACACGAGGAAATCTGCAGATGCTGGAAATTCAAGCAAAACACACAAAATGTTGGTGGAACATAGCAGGCCAGGCAGCATCTATAGGAAGAAGTACAGTCGACATTTCGGGTTGAGATATCGACCGTTCCTCTCCCTATAGATGCTGCCTGGCCTGCTGCATTCCACCAGCATTTTGTGTATGTTGCACAAAATACAAACATCATTTACAAGATAGTGAACAAATTCAAATTAACATATGATTATTACTGTCTATAAAACAGTCAGTCTGAGGGGCCCATCATTCCTGGAAATCTCCCACTGTACCCATCGTGACAGCATGCTCCCTCTGCAAGGACTCCCAGGCCAAATGTGTCCCCTGGAAAAAGGACAGGCAGACAACTTTGGCAGAGCCCACAACTACCCAATGCCTGGACCCATGCAACCAAAACCTGAGGAACAGCCCCGTCAGATATTCAAATAGGGGCTGCAACCTCTCACACTCCATATAAACGTGATGCACTAACTCCTTCTGGCCACAGAATGGACAAGTGGACTGGGTGTCAGTGAACTGACTTAAAAACCTGTGGCATAGTACTGCCCTATGCAATACCGTCCACCCCATGTTGCCAATGCACATGGGAAGGACTCCCTGCATAAAGTGATTTCCACTGGAAAACATAGAATCGTTTTGCTTTCACTGACCACCAAATTGCCATGCCTGTTTCGCTTCCTTGGTTTGGAATATAATTTGTTTCTTTTTATCACCATAGTGCAATAGGAGAAATTTTTTTCTCCTGCCACACTGCTTCTGCATTGGTTCTATTTGAAGAACTCCTATCTATGTAGGTAAAGAATGGCCATTTTCCTGAGGGACACCATTTCAAATCAACACTTGTTCAGAGAAACAGTTCTGGATTCCTTTTCAACTCAAGGCCCAACATAAATTTATGTTGTCCTTTAAGAGAGTAATAACTTTTTAAAAGTCTTCATACTAGTATTTCATGTCATCTGCTCCCTGCAATAAAGTGTGTATTGCAGACAAACTTGTGGAAAAGAGCTTGTGGAGATTTACTTCACCCATCGGAATATGATGGACTCAGACTACCGCTCAGTTAACAAGGGTCTGTTTGCCCTCAAATTCAGTTTTGGATTAATTTATTTTAATATATAATATATATATAATCTAAATGATTATCCTGTTTTCTAATCAAATGATTGAAACCTTTATTACATCCAAAATGTTAGATAACGTCAGCAGATCAGGTTGTATCTGTGGAAAGAAAAGCAACCTTAAACTCTCAGGATAAAAACCTGAAGTCTTTGAATTACAATTTGCTGCTTGAGAACAAATAAGGAATATCAAGCTTTGTATATTTTTGGCTGAAATGATAGATTTTGAACGATGCCAATGTAAAAAAACATGATTCACTGTTTCACATGTTTCGTGCACAGTATATATTGTGGCCTGCATAATGATTCAAGGCTCTATAATGAAAAATGTACTGAGATAAACAAGAATATTAAATAATGGTATAAAATCCCAATAGATAAATGATGAATAGTTATACATTTAAAATGCATTCATGTTTCTGAATAAAATGGCTCAGAAAGCCCCTGAGTAAACCTTGTTCTGGAGTCTTCAAATTAACCTTATGGACACTGAAAATTAGCAACATTAAGATGTAAAGAGCCAGATGTCAGAATCAAACATGTGCTACATGTTGTTCAACAATAGTCACGTGAAAGAGGCACAGTAATTGCAAACTTGCCTTACATTAATTAACGACAAAATAATTATCAACAGCATTCTGATTTCAGATTTCTATTATTGCACTGCCAATCAATTTCATATTTACACTTCCGTGTATGGTCAGATGGAACAATGTTTGTTATTAAGCTGACCATGATCAGTCCTATTCACAACTCTTCAGAAGCCTGGGTTTCACCTACCATTCCCAAAAAGAGACTTTAACCTCTGACCCTGATATTTAATGGTGTTAATAAAAATGAATCTGCAACCATCTGTATCCTTGGAGTCAGCCGGAAGAAGCTCAACTGAGCCAGTCGTGTGACAAGAGAAAGAGTGAGAGACAGTCGGAAGTTAGCTGTCTAGCAGCAGGTGACTCACCTCTTGACAACCCAAAGTTTGTTTTTATATCATTAGCAAGGCAAAATTCAGGTGTGTGATAGATTGCTCTCAGTTTTCACCCAGGAATTCACCACTATCTAGTGGTGCATTCCATCCACCACCCTGTATATTCACCTTTTCCATGACAGCAGAACACAGCTGCTGTGCAGACCATTTCCAAACACACATGATATTCACAAGAACTTGGCCATTCAAGAAAAAATGTCCTTCTGCAGTCTTCCTGAATCCTCAACACTACCTGCTCCTCCACTTGTTTTGTATCATCTGCAAACTTCGCCACAAAGCAATAAATTCCATCATCTAGTTCATTGACGTATCATGTGAAAAGAAGTGGTCCAACACTGACTCCTGCAGAATACCACTAGCTACCAGCAGCCAACCAGAAAAGGCCTCTTTTTTTCCTACTCGTTAGCTCCTCCTGATCAGCCAATTTTCTATCCATGCCAGTATCTTTCCTGTAATACCATGGGCTCCTATCTTGTTTAGCATCCTCATGTGTGGCACCTTGTCGAAGGCCTTCTGAAAATCTAAGTAAACAATAAAAACTGACTCTCTTTTGTCTACCTTGCTTTTACTTTCTCAAAGAATTCTAATAGATTTGTCTGGTTGACCTGCCTTACTTGTAGCACCGGTGCCATCCATGGTATGTATTGTGTGTATGCTGATGATAAGATGAACTAGATTAGCAATCAGTTATGAATCCACAATATGATGAGCTTTGTTTTAAGCTCATAAAATTATCAGAATGATGTCCGTCTAGTGCCACTCGAACTATTTTCAGGCCTACACGATTTGATTTGTAACACAGATACCAAAATATAGGCAACCGTCAGAACAGGTAAAGGTAAGTGCAATGTTTGCATTTATTTTGAGAAGACTAGAATATAAAAGCAAAGATATAATGCTGAGACTTTATAAGGCACTGTTAAGTCCTCACTTTGAGCGTTATAAGTAGTTTTGGGCCCCTTATCTAAGAAAGTATTTGCTGACAGTGGAGAATACGTTCAGAGGAGGTTCACAGGAATGGTTCCAGGAATGAAAGTGTTGTCATATGAGAAGCACTTGATGGCAATGGACCTCTACTCACTGGAATTTAAAAGAATGAGGGGGGAATCTCATGGAAACCTGTGGAATGTTGAAAGGCCTAGACAGAGTGAACATGGAAATGATGTTTCCTATAGCGGGAGGGTCTAGGACCAGCGGGCACAACCTCCGAATAGGGGGATGTCCATTTAGAACAGAGATGAGGAAATATTTCTTTAGCTAGAGGGTGGTGTATCTATGCAATTCATCACCACAGGCACATGTGGAGGCCAGTTCATTGGAGGCAGAGTTTGATAGGTGGTTTATTAGTCAGGGCATGAAAGGTTATGGGGAGAAGACAGGAGAATGGGGATGAGAAGGGAATGATTTTGAAAATCCAACAAAATGCTTAAGTTTACTGTGTTGATTTGATTGTATTGTGGACGATTTGATATTTGTGAATTAATTAACGGGGTACCATGCATTATAGAGGGATTGCTTAAAAAGAAAATCATTGGTATCATGATTTTCAATAACACAAAATCCCATTTCCAACTGAATACCATGTTAAAAGGAGAAATGAGTTTCTGTGGGATGCTTATATATTCACGCTAAGGATATGTGCTACAGCTACTGCTGGAGCCACTTAAGAAATTTGACTTGGAAACTCACAAGCCAATTTCTTAACTGGCCAACCACTGCATCTGGAGACAAGTGATTGCAGTTGCATATCACGTTCTAGGCTTCAATTGGAACAGGGATGAATTCTTTTAAATACATATCAAGTATGTATAAAATTGTTTAATATTATATGTCACAACAAGTAACAGTGGTGTTTTGTTTTAGAATTGCAGTTAAATTTGCTGGTCCTGTTTCACACATTTTGTAGGTAAATGGAAAACTTAGGAAAAAATTGGGTTAGAGGCAAAATAAACCCACTTTGGTGCATAAATGGCACATTATCTCCTCATGCATCAGAAATGCAAATTGAAACAAAATTATTTGGACAGAAGTTTTTGTTTCTTTCACATTTTGTGTTTATTTACTTAATTTCCAACCTCCCACCCCACACACACACATATAAATTTTGTAAAAGTGAATTTTATTTCATAATCTCAATTTTTGAGTCATGATTTGCGAAGTCTATAACGGACGATTGCATATCCTGAACAGTGTCAACATGCAGCTTACCTCCATATTTACATACTTGCTCAACCTGATTAATATTGTGTGGTAATTTACCAATTTCCATGTTAAACTATCTGATAGATTAAATCATAAACAGAGCAATTTGAATGAAAGTGAAAAATCACTCAACTCTTCAGAATGAGATGAAAAATTATTACTTACATTCTAAAAATCAAATTCTGGATCCACTCCATTTACCTCTTGGGCTTTAATACCTTAAAATATAGGCATCAGTTAGTCTCGTGAGACCATGGATTTGCGCCTTGGAAGGTTTCCAGGGCACAGGCTTGGGCAGGGTTATATGGGAGACCGGCAGTTGCCCAAGCTGCAGGCCTTCCCCTCTCCACGCCACCGATGTTGTCGGAGGGAAGGACACTAGGACCCAAGCAGCTTGGCACCGGTGTTGTCACAGAGCAATGCCTTGCTCAAGGACACAACACGCTGCCTCAGCTGAGGCTCGAACCTTAAAATGTGATATAGAGATTGATAACCACCATGTTGTAACATTAAATAGTGATACAGGGGTTCCCCAGTGAATCATTTTGCTGATAACAGTTTCATTTAAAGCACTCAGTGGCCACTTCATTATAGAAAAGTTGGTCTGAGTATCTCAGAATCTGTGGATCACCTGTGATTTTCATGCACAAGTTTACAGAGAATGGTGCAAAAAAAAAAATACATCTAGTTAGTGGCAGTTCTGTGGGCAAAATTGCCTTTTTATTGAGAGAAGTTGGAGGAGAATGCGGGAATGGTTCAGGCTGACAGGAAGGGGACAGTAACTCAAACAACAATGGGTTACAACAATGGTGTGCAGAGCACCTCTGGATGCACAACTGAGCACAGTTGTGCTCACTTTTCCTATTTACTGGCCTACGGTTGTGGCATTTGATCTACAGCATGTATTAGATAAAACTCTTCTTTCATTTTCTGGTATTATTATTCATTAGGCCCTTTTGCTTTTCACATCAAAATTTCTAATTTCACTTATTCTTGAGCATCCTGATTATGTTGAAGTAAAATAGCCAATTTATTTCTACAAATCTAATTGATTGTTTTATTTTAAAGAAGTGGCATATGCTATGGATAAAGATAGGTTGATGTCCTAAAATGAATTTTCCTGGGCATCTCACTTCAAAGGTTACTGTGGAGAGGGGAGAAAGAAGCTCAAGTTGAATGAGATAATGCAGATATTGGCAAAGTAACAAAACTGGCTAGCAAAATTGGGCAGCAAGAATGGTTCTTTTATTGGTTGATATGATGTACTGAATGGTGTCTTCAAATTTTTACAGTGATTTGGTTGAGACATCATAGGTATAGCTGTTAAATTTGCTAATGGCACGGATATAGATAAGAAAATAAGTTGTGGAGATAATGTAAGGAGATTACAGAGGGAGATTAGGCAACTGATTCAGCTATATTTATAAATAGAGTGAGATTTGTGAAGATATAGTTAGGAAAAGTAATAGAAATAGAAGCATATTATCCAAATGGGAAGAGATCACAGAGCTCTGAGGAATCTAAATGCCAAGTGTAAGAGTCACAGAAGTTTAATTTGCAGGTCAAGTAAATAATTAAGAAAGTTAGGAGAAAGTTAATACATGTAGGAATCTTAAGTTTAAGTTATTCCTTTGACTTCTTAGCAGGTCAAGGATGACTTGCTTCTAGCATAGTTCTGAGGTGAGTGATTGGGACAGTGTGGGTAAGCAGACTCATTTACAGTTATGGGAGGAGACACCTGACTGGGTGGGTGGATAGTTTGTGAGGTAGCATGCCCCTTCCATCATTTTGGCTGGATTTCTAAATGCTCCTGATGTATGGTCTTGAGGATCTCAATACAAAGCCAAATGTTCTTTTTTTCTTCTTTATATGAGTATGGGTCAGGCATTGCAGCAGTTGGTGAAGATACTGCATTGTTTTCATGGAGGGTTTAACCACTTTTCCTCTGTCGACCTGATATACCATGTACCAGGGAGGTCACATATGGATGACTGTGTACAGAACTGGTCTATTTATTTAAGTGGGATTATGATGCATTGGAAACAGTTCAGAGAATGTTTACTGGGCTAGCATGTTAAATGAGAGGGTTGTCTCATGTGGAGAGCTTCAATGGATTAGGCTGGACAAACTCAGCAGGTCAAGTAGCATCTGTGAAAAAGGAAATAGTTAATATTTCAGGCCTGATACCCTTGATCAGAACTTGGAAAGAGAGGAAAACAAGTTATTTTTTTTTAAAGGGAATATCACTGATAGAGGAGATCAAACCTTGTTATACTTTGTCTATGTTATATGTTACTAATGGCAAGGTGGAATATATACCCAGCAGGCCAGACTGCACGAATACAAACTGAAAATCTGATTCAAAATTAAGACAGGAAAAATGGCTGATTCAGACTTAGACAGAATGAAAGAGTGATTTACAAAAGTTGGAGAATTTAATATGAAGCCTAGAAGTCTGCAACATCCACTAAGGAAGATGAAGTATTGTTCCTCACATTTGTGTTTGGCCTTGGAATAATGCAGGAGATCACAGACAGGCAGGAGAAAGAGTGGGTGTGATGAAGAACTGAACTTTAGTTTCTGCAGGGTTTTTGACACCTTGCCCTACTGTCCTGTTTATTATTTATTCTAAATGCCTGCACTGTTTTTGTGCACTGTATGCAGTTCAGTGTAGGTCTGTAGTCTAGTGTAGCTTTCTCTATGTTGATTTTTTTTTACGTAGCTCAGTCTAGTTTTTGTACTGTGTCATGTAACACCATGGTCCTGAAAAAACATTGTCTCATTTTTACTATGCACTGTACCAGCAGTTATGGTCGATATGACAATAAAAGTGACTTGACTTGACTCAAAGATGGGAAAATCTGCAGATGCTGGAAATCCAAGCACCACACATAAAATGCAGGAGGAACTCAGCAGGCCAGGCAGCATCAATGGAAAAGAGTAAACAGTCGATGTCTTAGGCCAAGTCCCTTTGTCAGTTGAGAAGCAAGAGCAAGAAGGTGTGGGCAGGGGAGGAAGAAGTGTAAGGTTGTAGGTGATAGGTGAAACTGGGAGAGGCGAAAGGTGAAGTTAAGTACTGAGAAGCTGGTAGGTGAAAGATAGAAAGTGTCAACCTCCTGGTGACTACCCATTTCAATTCTACTTCCCATTCCTATTCCAACATGTCAGTCCATGGCCTCCTCTACAGCCATGATAAGACCACGTTAAGGTTGGAGGAGCAGCGCCTTGTAATCCATCTGGGTAACCTCCAACCTGATGGTGTGAACATCAATTTCTCGAACTTCCAATACTTCCTCCCCCTCCATTGCCTCCCTCTGGTGCTCCTCCCCTTCCCTTTTTTCTATGATCTTTTACTATCTCCTATCAGATAGCCCCTTCTCCAGCTTTTTCACCTATTAGCTTCCTAGCTCTTTACTTTACCCCTCCGCCTCTCCCAGTTTCACCCATTACCTACCACCTTGCACTTCTTCCTCCCCTTCACCCACCATCTTTCTCTAGCTTCTCATCTTTCTTATGTTCTGATGAAGGGTTTCGTCCCGAAACGTCAACTGTTTACTCTTTTCCATAGATTCTGCCTGGCCTGCTGAGTTCCTTCAGCATTTTGTGTATTGCTTTTATATTCATGCACCTGCAGGAGGATTAGCTTCCAAGGTTTTAAGGAAAGGGCTTCAACTTGTTATTGTATTTCTGATGAATTGTGCCTTTGTACTGGATGACACTTTACTGAGATGTGGAGATGCGATTTAATTTAATCTTGAGATAGCTTGACAGTGTAGATGAAGGGAGCATTGGTGGTAAATGGGTGGTATAGTGGATAGTGAAGAAGGTCAGCTAAGACTATAAAAGGATCTCTAGGATAGTTGGCCAAGGAATGACAAATGGAATTTAATTTGCACAAGTGCTAAGTCTTCCATTTTGGTAAATTAATCCAGGGCAGAGCTTTGGCAATAAATAGTAGGGTTTGTAGAAGGCTGTCGAACACTGAGACCTGGTAGTAAGAGTACATAATTCTCTGAAAGTAATAATGCAGGTAGATAGGGTGTTGGTGAAGATGCTTAGCATGTTTGCTTCCTTAGATCAGGGCACTGAATACAGGAGTTGAGATGTCACATTACAACTGTATAAGACATTGGTGAGAGTACCCTTGAAATATTGTGAGCATTTCTGGTCAGCTCACTATAGGAAGGAAGTCATTCAGTTGGAAAGAGTGTAGACCGATTCATACAGATGCAACCACGACTGGAGGACATGAGTTTTAGGGAGAAATTGGATAGGATGGGGCATAGGAGTTGGAGGGGTGATATTATAGAGGTTTATAAAATTCTGATAGGCATTAATACGGTAGTTAATCCCATCATTTTTGCCTAAAAGTAATGGGCATACAGTAGGTTTAATATCAGAGTGGCAAGATTTAATGTGGATTTGAGGAGCATCTTTTTCATCAAGAGGCTGGTAGATATATGAAAGGAGTTGCCAGGCAAAGTGTAGCTATATAAATATCAATATCAATAAATTTCAAACAATGCCCATGTCTAAAAAAACTTTTGGACTGATACATGGACTGAAAAAGTTTAGAAAAATATGGTACAAATGCAGAAAAGTGGGACTAGCTCAAGTAAGCAACCTTAATGGCATTGATGGGCTTGGTCAAAGGGCTTTATTCCATACTGTATAACTCTGTGACCTTTTAATCTATGATTCCACATTATTACAAATTGTGATTATGGGTAAATTGGTTATATACAGTATGCTCAACAAATTAATTAATAAGTTGCACATGGTACCAAGAAGCAATGCTTCATGAAATCCACTCCTCAAAACACTGGGAGTACGCCTGGGGAGTGTCTGAGTTGAAGGTCTCTTCTGTTTGGCTACATATTCTTCATCTCCATGTTGGTTCTCTCCCTCTCTATTATTTAGGATGTTTCAATCTTTCTTTACTACTGTCTTGCAGTTAATCATTGTCTTGGCTATACTTAATTTATTTCATCAACTAAGTTTCTGGTAGATGTAGTGTACTTATTCTGTCCCAGGCAAGCTACGTGCTTCCAGAATAACATTACAGTTAGTCTAATTTAGTGCCTAACTTACACAGTCTGTAAGTTTAAAATATAACTGTGTGTCAGCACATTCTTTTCCATTAGCATAATGTTTCCCTTGGCTTACCATCATGCTTTGGGTTTCAGCTTATTTTAATGCAAATTTATAAGTGTTACATTTATTTTAACTAGCCTTACAACACTGTTCCAATGCAGCTACAATACGAAAATACAGACACATTGGGAATGTTTTAAAATTACCTTATAATTTAAGTGGATTTTACATTTTTTAAGTTACCTCTTACACTCGGGGGGGGGGGGCGAGGTTACCCATTAATGAAGATGAGGCAATTTTCTTCTACTCAGTGAGTAGCATGGCTTTAGAACTCTCTTGCTCAAAGGAAGGTGAATGCAGAGTTGGAACTGGACTTGAAGTTGGTTTATTATTGTCACATGTACTGAGGTACAGTGAAAAGGTTCCCCTGCATACTATTCATACCGAGCTGATCATTTCACAGTGCATTGAGGTAGAACAAGGTAAAACAATATCAGTGCAGAACAAAATGTACAGTGATAAACAATATGGTTCAAGATCATCATGAGATAGATTATGAGGCCAGGAGTCTATCATATTCTACTAGAGAAACATTTAATTGTCTTATAACATTGTCCTTGACAGCTCATGTGCTTTCAGGCTGTTAAAGTATATTTTCTGCCCAATGGGAGAGGGGAGAAGAAAGAGTCCCTGGGGTGGTTGATGTTCTTTGATTATACTGGCTGCCTTACTGAGGCCATGAGAAGTACAGACAGAGTTCATAGAGGGAAGGATGGTTTCTGTGATGTGCTGAGCAGTCTCCACAGCTCTCTGCAGGTCTTTGACTTTTTTTAAAGGCAAAGGTAGATAGAAACCTGATAAATATGCGGATGCGAAGTTACTTTGGATGGACACGAATTGGTGGTCAAGTCCCACTGGAGTTCAAGATGTCAGCACTATTCTCACTTCAACTGAACAAAGCAATCAGTGTTGAGCCATTTTGCTTTTGCTAGTAATAGATGTCATGAGGAGTATGGAGTAGGACTTAGTGTTATTCTATGGAAACAGCAAATTATGTAGCTCTTTTTTTGGATTTGTATTCAAACATATGCTGAAGAATGAGTTTATATGGGCGATGGTGAAGAGGGCAGTGGAAGAAGTTAATGGTAAGGTCCATAAGCATTTAACACATGTCTGATTCTACCCTGTAGGCTTTAATTTCTTTGGTTCCCAATTTAAAATAAACAAATCAGTCTTTCATCAGTCTTGCATAATGCTGGAGTTTAATGAATGATGAATACAATGAGAGTGCCAGTCATCAGAGAGAAAGAATGAGACCAAAGATTAACAAATTGACGTGAGAAAGAAATTCTTCTGTTAGAATTTCCAAAAAACGTTTTGTCTCAGGAGGGAAAAATAAATTTTCTTTGCACTCCAAATGATTTTTTGAGAAAAATATGAATATTTAAAGAGATCTTAGCTCCTTACTACACATAGGGACATATTAGCATTGACCAGTTACTGTCACCACTTTTTGGAAGGATGCTATGTAAAGGAAAGCAAAGAGTTGGGATACAAACAGAAGTCAAGAGCAAACTAAAGATATAATTGTAACAACTCTGAGGATATCTAGATACATTTTTCCATTATTTAATCTTAGCTCATTTCAGTAGCAATATTTTCATTTGGTAGTAGTCTAATATTTGCAGCCATTTATCCCAAAGCACTGAATTGAGGTCAGGTAGTGTTTACAAAAATTATTATGCAAAAGGACAAAATAAATTATTCAGCTTGGCTGTATTCACTTCCTGCTCTTCTAATTGCTGCCTACAGGTAAAAGGATGTTGATAAAAAAAAGCTTCCAAATGATGTGATGCGATACTAAGCCTATAACCTAATGAGAATTAACATTTATCTGGGCTATTTAATCTGAAAGCAAACTGATTTTGAAACATTAGGTTATTCAGTGTAACTGGTGTATGACAATGCTGAGCTGAAACTTGATGGGGCAGGCAAATTTTAGCTCGGTAGTTTTTCAGCAGTGCCAACCATTAACTGCTTAGGAAAGGTAGTAGGATATTTACTTAACCCAACAAGTTAAAGGATGGATTAATAAATAAGTAAAGGACTAAGTATGAAGATGAACTGGAAAGGGCAAAATCAATGAACCGGATTTCCCTGAGAAGCTACTGCAGTTGTGTATGGAACTGGTAAAATTCCCCTATGTAAATCTCAGGAAACACACAATTTCTACATGTTCATATGCAGAAGTCCCAAGGTTCCTGAGGTTTTACTAATTACTCTTTACCATTGTATTCCTAATTGTCTGGCAGCAGACCGCCAGCTTCTTGTAATTATCCAGTGGCCTACACTTAGAAAATCTTTCTCCTAAGTCAATGGCATGACAGACTAGGCATACATTAGCTCCATTCAGTTAGCTGGAGAAAAGAAGCTGTGAGGGAGAAAAAATTTCAGGAAATATAGATTACTTTTCGATTGAGTGACCCTAGCTATTCTTAATTGTTTTGTTAATGTTTCTAGCATATTAACCAATCTATTTATTTTCTATAACTTATTTTTTGACATTTTTATTACTTTAACTTTTGAGCTTATGAATGTGTACAAAACTCAGCAGCACTCCAAATATTCACAATTTTGATAGTTTTGACAGTTGACTAAGCCTGGGGATATGTGTAAACAATTATAATTACAGCAAACACAACGGTATGCCATGTTTCAGCGCATCTGAGAAACTAAAACATAGCCATGTGATGCAGCCTTCAAAAACATCCATTATACATTAGGACCTTGCTCAATATTGCAGAGGAAGTGTCAATGTTTTGGATCTTGCATCAGGATCTGGATTGATGCAGGGTTTTGACTGAAAGCATTGACAGTTCAATTCCCACCCACAGATGGTGTTTACTGAGCTGAGTTCCTCTGGCATTTTGTTTCTCACTCCAGATTCCAGCACCTGAACTCTCTTCCCTTCTTAAAGATGTTTACCTGATCAGATCTGATGCCTTGATGGTTATTTGCCTTTTACTTAATACACTACTGTACTCTTGTTTCCACCTCTTCATAATTTCCTTCTCCTTACCACACATTGAAAGACCCAATCAGTACTTTGTTTGCCTCTCCAGATTGTGACTTTCACACACAGTGGCATATCCGGAGCCCCTAAATCATGATCCCATCTTATCCCATTTCTGACACTTCCTCCCTCAATCCTCTTTCTATTTGCTTGCTCTCTCCCACTATGACTCATATTTGGTGACTTAAATCCAGTATGTTTAGTTATACACTCTGCTCCACTGTGTACATACAACACTTGCAGAGTGTACACAATGGAATATTGAACAAGTTGACTGGAGCCCAAAGGCAATATCGTCATGCGTCATTGGTTGAACACAGTTCTTTTCATGAAGTAATATCTAAGCTATTGTATTACAGCAATGTGACAGTTATTGCTACATATCAAAATCATTTTTAGGTCTTTGTTTTCTTGATGTGGAAATAATTCACTTTACGAGCCTTAGTGGATCAGATGGCAAATGTGCTGCCTTGTGTAGGCTTGAACTCCTGGATTTGAAGGTTTGAGTGTCATTGGCTTTGGGGATGCTTCAAATGGCCCAAGTCTCCCTGGAATAAAGACAATAAACTAAATTGTAGCTCCATCCTGCAACTTTTGTAAAGATTTGCTGAGGACAATAAATTTGGTCATTTGGGATGATGAGAATGACCATTTATTTCAAAAACTGGAGGGCAAATGTGTGATGTTATATCTTGCATGATGCATTATTCTCAGGAGGAGAGGAGAGACATCAGAAGGAAAAATATTTTGTTGATTCTGTATATATTGATCTAGATTTTGATGGATGTTGCCACACTGCTAGCAGCTTTCCACAAATAAATCAGCAAATTTTGATCCCAACATTGCTGGTAGAATCCTGCCAACAAATATGTCACTATATTCTGCCACTGAACTTCCTCAGAATTTATTCTAGGAAAGCTGTTTTTTTAATGCTCAAAAGGGTAAACAGGACAAGTCCATTCAATTGAATAGAAAAGCAAATTATTTTAATCTTTATCTATGTTGTAATTTTTTAATTTATTTTGAAAATTTTAAAGGATTTTTAATGCTTAGTAGGAGATGTATTTTAATGATCAGCGGCATTGCACATACTTGATAAATTTGAAAGCTGGCATAACATCATAAAATTTTATCAAATAAACTCTTTCTGGGCTTCCAGCTGGGTACAGGTATTGATTTTAACAGACTTTTCAATGACAAACTCTGTCATTTTCTTCAGGGATGATGTCTGGGCATGTCTAGTCTGGTGGTATTTATACCTCTGTGGTCTGTCCCTCCAGATTGGTTAGTCCTCATTCAATCAAGTTATAGAACTATATGCCAAGAACATGCAATAGTGGGAGCTTATGTAATTCTACTTCTTATATCCCACATTTTTTTGTATCATCAGCGTGTAAGTATCATCACCAAGAAGACACAATAGTGCCTCTCCTTTCTTAGAAGTTTGCATAGATACGGCATATTATCAAAAAGTTTGACAAACTTCTATAGATGCACAGTGGAGTGCATCCTAGCTGGTTGCATATTGGCCTGGGATGGTAACTGCAATGCCCAGGATTGGTAAAGGGTACAGAAAGTTGTGGATGCAGCCCATTCTATCATAGGCGAAGCCCTCACACCATTGAATACATTTACAAGGATTGCTGCCACAAGAAAGAAGCATCCATTATTTTTTAAGGTACAAAAAAATGCAGAATCTAAAAATCTGAAATTATGATATAAGATACCAGGTCAAGCAGCATATGCAGGAATAGAAAAAATGGCTTGCGATGGTTATGTTTTATCAAGAAATATGTCAAGGATACTCTGTTTTTCTATTCACAAATGCTAAGTATCTGCAGCGTTTTTGTTTTTATTAGCTATTGTATTTGGTTTGAGGTTTTGAAAAATGATTATTTTATCCTTTGGACTTTTCACATACTTTGACTAATGATGCAATCACTTTTACACTGTTGTTCAAAGCTATGTTTAATTTTGTGTTCAACTGCATTTTAAGAAAGCTGATGTTCAAGGACAACAGCAGTTCAAAAAGCTGTATGTTCTTAACTTCACAGAAACTGTCCTTCAAAATGTACCACTTCTTTCTCAATGAAACAATATGTTTCTGTGTTGATGTGGTTATGAGTCAGATGAGTGGGATTTAAAGTAAATGCATTATACAAAGTATAAATATTTTTTAAAGTACAAAATACTCAGCTGCATTTATAAATGTGTAAAAACTGCATTCTTACACAATTTTATGAAAATAGCCTTAAGTTTTTAAACAAGAAAGCAGCCAATGGCAACATCTATGAGTTACATCAAATAGTCACTAATGGTGAATAATGGGCATTGTGCCTAAAATGACAGCGCATCAGTTATTTGGTCATCTATTTTGTATTCTGAACTAAATATGCTTGCTTAAATGCCACAGGATAATCACATATGTTGAACTCTAACTTCTTGTCTCATAGCAATGTTCTAGCAGGTTGCATCCAGAACCAGGTGGCAGGTTGTTCTGGGGATGTGCAGAAGGAACACACCGTCAAATCCTTGAACCACAGTGTTAATATTTGGAATTCCTTCAGTGTCATTTTAAATGTCCTCCATAGGTCTTTTAATGGATCTGTGGTTAATGTGCTCAATACTTAGTATGCTTGTCACAATGCAAATTCTGTCCATTTGCAAATTAATTTCACATTCAGTACCCTCAACTGACATTGGCTTCTGGTTTGCATATTTACAGAGCAAGGACGAAGAAAAGCCACAAGCCAATCTAGTTTTTGCTGGAATAACTTGGGTACAAAAGATAATTGAGTAAGGTTCAGCACATGTGATGGTTACAGCAGAAACTGAGGTAGGCAGGATATGACCCTCAGAATATACCAGAAGAATCCAATTTGATTTGTGAACAGGAATAACAGATGACTGCTCCTTTCCCTCCATAGATGCTACCTGACCTGTTGAGTACCTCTAGTATTTTAGGTGTATTGCATTTTGCTTTCCATCTGAATAGTTCTGAAGAAGTCTATTTAACTTCTTTGCCTGCAAAATCAAAGTTTCATGAAGAGGTATAAGTCGTTACGGGACATAAGAACAGAATAGAAGACGGACTTACAGTAAAGATCACCACTTTAAAAAATAGATGATAGAACACAGAATAATACAGTACATGATGTTGTGCTGACCCTTTAATATACCGCAAGATCAATCTAACCCTTCCCTCCCACCTAGCCCATTTTTCTTTCATCCATGTACCGCTTAAATATCCCTATGTGTCTGCCTTTACCTGCACCATTCCTTGCACCCATCACTCTCTGTGTAAAAAGACTCCTACACTATCCTCCAATCAGTTTAAAACTTTGCCCCTATATTATTAGTCATTTCCACCCTGGGAAAATATTTCTGGCTGGCCGCTCTATCTAAGCTTCTTATGATCTTGTACACCTCTCTCAAGATTTTGCTTTTAAAAATAAATGGGTATAATTGCTTATGCACTGCAAAGACTTGAGGGATATTGTACGGAATTGTGCCAGTGTACTGCATATGACATGATGAATGATTTTCCATGTCCACGGGTTTCCAAGCTTTCATGTTAATGAAGTTCTCACTGTTATTTCCCATTGTATGCAGGTTGTTGACCAAATAGACCATCTTACCTGTGACCTGCAGTTGGAGGAGGAAATGACTGACAGCTCCAAGACTGATACTATAAATAGCACCTCAAGTAGTACAACTGCCTCAAGCCTGGATAAGGTCAAAGTGCACTCAGTGAGATCAATTTGTAAGACAACAGTGACTTCATCAGCTATTTTAACGGTGCTAAAGAAGACCAATCCCCCACCTCCACCTCCACGATTAACACCCATCCGATCTGAGGACCCTTGCAGGCCCCCTATCTGCATGAAACCTCTGAGGACTAATGGGGCCTTGCTTCGCAATGGAGCAATATTGTGTAAGACAGATAAAATGCCAAATGGAGATGTATGCTGTCTCCCTGGTAGCAATCCAGAAAAATTGCATAAACAGCCACCAGTGCCCAGAGTCGATAAAAACAGATATCAACAGGTCACACGAGAAAGAGTTCGATTTAATGAGGAAGTTCAGTACCACGGCTACTGTCCAGATTGTGATGTTCGGTATGACATGAGAAACAGGGATGTGCACTTGCATGGTGAATTAAGCAACACAAAAGGAAAACCACCTCATCAGTGCCCTCCCCTTGAAAATGGAGGATCGTGCGGTAACTTTAGTACTAATTTCTCAAACATAAAAGCTAAAATCACACCTCCACAGACTGCTCCAAAACCTCAAAAGACTATTCTGAGGAAGTCAACAACCACAACGGTTTGATGCAAGGATCTTGGAAACTTTTTTGTATCCTAATGAATTGAGCACTTTCTAACCAAGCAATAAAGAGCCAAAACACATACCCAGTGTTCTCTAGAGAAGTGTTAGAGAACAGATCACGGTAAGTGTGTCTACTTCTTCTTTCAAACTTTCTCAGTGCTTATGTTAATAGTATGGAAACATAAGATATTTTCCAAGTAACCCATTATATTAACTGCATTTCAACTATAAATATAACACTTCAAAGCCACAGCAAGGTTCTGAGTTAGGTCTTAAAAATTCATGTTACAGTATCCTAAACATAATTCTCACTCTTTTATTCCTACATTTATTCTCATTGTAATTCTTAGTTAAGCTTCATTAATTTATACGTTTAACTCTTCTGACAAAATCAATTGTATTCACTAAGAATAATGTAAAATTGAAAGATTTAATTTAATGATAACATTAAGGTAACAATGCTCTACTATTTTAAGTACTAGGCATCTACAATCTAGAGTATGCACATTGACCTCCACTCTTGAAATTTGGATCCACTGAAGTCAGTAGAACCAAATTTAAAAAGAAATTCTGCTATTGCACTGCATGATTAATACATCTAACAGAGGATGAAAATTATCCTGCATCCAATGAGATTTAACTAATCTAAATTGTAAATTGCATTACATTGTTATACTGAATTTAGTTAAATCTCATCCGTCCCACAACATTAGCGAGTAAAAATGTTTGTGTTATGACTTTGTTGCCGTTTTCAGACATGTGAATTTATAAGTCTAATAGTTTGTAGGAAGGAGCTGTCCCATAATGCTGTAGTACCATTTGCCAGACGGACGCAGCTGAAGCAGTTTATGGGTGGGGCGACTGATGCCCCGGATGATCTTCCAGGCCTCCTTCACTCACCTGCTGCTGCAAATGACCTCAATAGAGGGAAGCTCATGCCCACAGATACACTGGGCTGTCTGTACCACTCTCTGCAGTGCTCACCAATCAGTGTTGGTACAGTTCCCATGCAGGCAGTGATACAGCCAGACATGATTCTCTCAGTGGTGCCCCTGTAGAAGGTCTTGAAGAGTTGGCTCATGCTGAACTTCTTCAGATGCTTGAGGTGGAAGAAATGCCGCTGTACATTTTTTTTTGCCACACAGCCAGTGTGTACAGTCCATGTGGGATCTTCAGTGATGTGTATACCGAGGAACTTGAAACTACTCATCTTCTCAATTGCAGACCCATTGATGTTGATTGGGCCAAGCCTGTCTCTGTTCTTCCTGTGATCCACAAGCAGCTCTTTTGTTTGTTAGACACTAATGGAGAGGTTGTTATCTTAGCACCACTACGTCAGGGTTTTAACCCCTCCTCTGTAGACTGTCTCATCACTGTGATAAATAAGGCCAATCAATGTCGTGTCATCTGCAAATTTATTCAGCAGATTGGAGCTGTAGGTAGCAGCACAGCTGTGGATGTAAAGGGAGTAGAGGAGGGGACTCAGGACACAACCCTAGGGGGGCACCTGTGTGGAGGTCAGAAGGGCAGAAGTGAGGGAGCCCATCCTTACCACAAGTTGGCAATCTGATAGGAGCTTTAGGATCCAGCTGCAGGCCGAGATCTCTGAGCTTCCTGTCAATTCTGGAGGGAATTATGGTGTTGAATGCTGAACTGTAGTCCAGTCACAGCATTCTAACGTATCCATCCCTCTTCTCCAGGTGAGTGAGGATGGTGTGTAGTGCTGTGGTTATACAAATTACAACTGAGTCAAATGTACTGTTAGTGATTGTAGCAGTCTAAGATTGTGTTTAATGAGGGAAGAAAACTGCATAGTCTACTGGAAACAATTTCATTGAGAGAAATATTTCAGAAAGAGAAAAAATATCGTTTGACTGCAGAATTTTCTTTTTGTTTAAGCACATTGTTAAATATTCCCTATTGTACAAATTATACTGTGCTTGTTTTAGTTGTCCTATAGATTTTCATGGGAAAAACAACCACTGTCTGTTGGATAGATGTTCATAAAAATGCATCATGTTTATTTTTTAACATAATTGGTACACATATGAAAAGTACAAATAAATTCATGTCTTACAATTTAATTATTGCAGAAACATCACGATAGAGCTGTATATATACACACACACACTCAGTTTAATGCACTTTGTTTTAGAAATCGTATGTCAAACAGATGGAATTTGCATAAATCTTTAGCCAATATGCATCTAGATTAAGTCTTGGACAAGCTGTTGTACAGATGGCACTAACTTCTATTTAGTTTGCCCTGCTGCTTTATTTTGTTTTCTTGTGTAATATGTTACAAATCAATCAGCCTCAATCAGTGGGTATTCTAGGAAAATGAAAATAAAAACTAATTTTTAGAAATGGATATTATTCCAAGATAATTGTACTCTAACCTTAAGCTGATGAATGATTGCGTTCAGGATTGCTGACAAAAAAGTCTTAATTACTGTGATATGGATAATCATAATGACAGTAAAGTAATTCACTTCTTGATATTAATCTTTCATTTTATTGCAATATCAAATAAGCATAGAAAAAGGTAATGAGCTTGCATTTACACAATATATAAGAACATAAGAAATTATAGCACTATTTTCCCATTTAGTGTCTCAAACCTATTCAAATTCAGCAAGATTATTCCTTGATTTCTCTAATATCCAGTAACCTACCCACCTTCTGTTTTGAATGCAATCAATGGTTGACTCTTTAAAGCTATCAAAAATACATTGCCCTCCTGGTGAAGAAATTTCATCTCAACTTGGTTCTAAATTGCCATCCCCTTAGTTTGGTGCTACAATCCCTATTTATAGGCAGTGTGGTCACAGGTAAATAACCATCTACCCTGTCGAGCTAAATAAGAATTTGTACTTCAAAGTGATATCTCTCATTTCTTCTAAACTTTGGAAGACAAGAGTTCAGCTTATTCTCTCCTCATTATACAGACAACCTTCTAAGCCTGAAGTAAGTCTGGTGAAACTTCATAGCACTGCATCCATCATAAATACATTCTTCTTTAGTTAAGGAGACTAAAATTGTACACATACTCCAGGTGTTGTTTCACTGAAGCTCTTTTACAGTTGTATGTTGGCCTTGTTGATCTTGACCATCCTGTTCAACTTGTCTTGCAGTAAAAGCCAACATAAAATTTGCCTTCTGAATTGTCCGCTACCCCCGTCCGTTAACTTTCATTGATTTATACACAAGAACATTCAGTTCCCTTTTGAACATTACATTTCCCTTCTAATAAACTAATTAACCTCATATCATGATGTTGCTCATATACATAGCTTGCCGTCTATATTCCGTTGCAGTTCCTTTAATATCCAAAAAACCCCCACTGAATTTATCAGTTCACATTACTCCACTATATGGACCCTTAAAGAAGAACAGTAGAGAAATGAAACATGAGTTCTTTTTCATATTGACTCTGTTCAATGATATTATTATTTTCTAAGAATGTTCATATTATTTTTATAGATACCACCACTATCCAGCTACTGATATGAGGGCACCAGCTTGGCAGTTCATTGATTTCTCTCCCTCCTTTTTCAAAAAGCACGGTCAACTACCCTCCTGTATACTTGAAACGCTTCAGGTTCTGTAGAAGTTTGGATGATGATATGTAGAGTTGATGGTGAGGTTGAGGTTCTGGGGTACTTGCAGACACATGATGAAATAGGCCAAGGTCAGCATGGTTTCCTTAAGGGGGAATTTTCCCTGACAAATCTGTTGAAGTTCTTTGAGGAAATAACAGGCAAGATTAGACAAAGGAGTGTCAGTAGATGTTGCTTACTTGAACTTTGAGAAGGCTTTTGACAAGGTAAGAGCCCATGGTGCTACAGGAAAGAAATGAGCATGGATAAAAGATTGGCTGCTAATTGGTAGAAGGCAAAGAGTGGGATTACAGGGGGCCTATTTTGGTTGGCTGTCTGTGATTAGTGGTTTTCTGCAGGGGTCGGTATTGGAACTGCTTCTTTTCAGGTTATGTCAACAGCTTAGATGATGGATTTGACAGCTTTGTGGCCATGTTTTCAGATGATACAAAAATAGATGGAGGGCAGGTAGTGTTGAGGAAGCAGCAAGTCTGCAGAAGGACTTAGATTGGATGAATAAGCAAAGAAGTGGCAGATGGAATATAGTGTAGGGAAGTGCTTGGTCATGCACGCTGGTAAAATGAATAAAGGTGTAGACTATTTTCTAAATGATGAGCAAATTCATAAACCAGGTGTGCAAAAGATCTTGGGCATTCTTGGGCAGGATTTCCTGAAGGTTAACTGTCAGGCTAAGTCGGTGGTAAGGAAGGAAAATGCAATGTTAGAATTCATTTTGAGAGGAATAGAATATAAGAGAAAGAATGTGATGCTGAGGCTTTATAAGGCATTGGTCAGATGGCACTTGGAGTATTATGAACATTTTTTGGCCCCTTATCTAAGAAAAGATTCTTATCTAAGATAAGAAAAGGAATTGGAGATGGTCCAGCGGAGGTTCACAAAAATTATTCCAGGAATGAAAGGGTTAATGTATGTATGAGGAGCATTTGATAGGTTTCTGCTTACTGGAGTTTACAAAAATTAGGGTTATCTCACTGAAACCTGAATGTTTACTATAGTGAATAAGTATAGGGCCAGAGGGCATCAGAATCGAGGATGCCCATTCAGAACAGAGATGAGGAGACAAAGGGTGGTGAGTCTTTGGATTTCATTGGCATGGATGGCTGTGGAGTATATAGAGTATATCTAAAGTGGACATTTGAGGAAGAGGAAGTCATTTCAAATTCCTCTGAATATCAGAAGCATTTTTGAAAACACACCATTTACAATTCGTAAAGCCCTACACTCAGGTTTGTCTGTTAGCAAAGACAATCAAGACATTTGATGGCCCCCATGTCTGTCTTGCTCCAGTGAAGGCCTTGTTATGGCTGAAACTGTGCCTCCTCATTCTGGGATCCATTTGCTCTGCAAAATACAGACTTCACATCTAAGCAAGTTTAGTGTGAGTATTGGAAGACCACAGTCAGTGATTATAGGTGGTGAAGGGTAGTATTGCAGCAGGTCTGGAAGATCTAATTCACAATTCCTGTAGCTTCAGAAAGAGTGCTGAAGGATGGATAATACCATTGCTAAGGAGGGTGAGACCAAATAATTTCAGGCTAGTCAGGCTAACCTCCTATAGGAAGTCATTAGAAGCAGTCTGGGGATTTTATGTTGTCACATGGAAAGTCATGGTTTAATTAAATCAGTCAGCATGGATTTGTAATGTGAAGATTATGTCTGACTAATCTGGCTGAATGCTTTTAGGATGTAATGAGGAACATCAATAGAGGTGGTAAATTTGATATAACCTACTTTTTTATAGAGTCATAGAGAATTCAACAACAGAACACAATGGAAACAAGTCAATGCCAACCATCATGCTTGTATCTACTAATCTAATTTGCTGCAAAAGTATCCCTCTGGGCCCTGCTCATTCAAGTCCTAATCCAAATGCTTCTTCAATATTGTTATTATTCCTGTCTCTACCACCTCCTTTGGCAGTTCATTCTAGATTCAACTACCGTGTGTATGGAAAACTTCCTCCTCATAAAAATCTTCCCTCTTACCTTAATCCTTTGCCCTCTGGTAGCTTTTGACACCCCTACCACGTGAAACAGACACTGGCCATCTATTATATTTATGCCTCTACCATGTCACTTTGCTGCCTCCTTTATTCCAGGTAAAAGAGTCCCAGCCAATGTAGTTTGTTCTTATAACTCAAGCCCTCCCCCAATCCAGGCAATATCTGTGTGAATCTTTTCTGCGCCCCTCTGGCCTCACACATCTTTGGTGACCAGAATTTCACACAACACTCCAAAAAGTAACATTGAGTACAAGTGTAATATGATGTCCCAACTCTCATACTCATTGTAATAGCTGTCAAAGACAAGCAAGCCATGTGCTTTCCTTACCACTCTTCCTTTCCCGTGTTGTCACATTCAAGGAATGCGAGTTGAGATGCTGTGTGAGATGGTGGAAAACCTGTAAGAGATGTGTTCTAATTCCCTTCAAGTGTTATTGTAGAAGCTTGGTATGACAACAGTCCCTATCACATTTTTGAAGGACTCTTTTAGTAGAGTTTTCAATTCTTTTAGGAAAATTATTAATACATCCCATGAAAGTGGAGTTTTTCCAGATGCCCTCAAAACTGCAACTGTCAAATCCCTATTTAAAAAGCCAAACCTTGATAGTGAGGTATTAGCTAACTACAGGTCTATATCAAATCTTCCCTTCCTGAGCAAGATTCTTGAGAAAGTCACCAACTCAACTTTCTGAATGAGAACAATATTCCAGATACATTTCAGTCAGGTTTTTGAGAAACCACAGCACTGAAATGATGCTTATCAAAATTATCAGTGACCTTAGGCTCAGTTTTGATGCTAGCAGAGTCTCAGTTTTAATTCTTCTAGCTATAAGTGCTGCATTTAACACAATTGACAATAACATTCTCCTAAATCACTTTGAGAATCGAGTTTGGTACAAATCTCTGGTACAAATTTCTTTTGTTAGTATATATCTTAAAGAGAAAATTATTTGTCTGTCTTGGAGACCAATTTTCTAAAAAAGATACAATGTACTTTTTGATGTTGCTCAGGGAAGCTGTCTTGGTCCCCTACTCTTTTTTTATTATCTCCCTTTAGGAGACATTACTAGAGAGTATAAACTCGATGACACACAATTTTATATCTCAATTGAGTCTCATGATGATAACACCTTATCTTCTCTGACTTCTGGTATAGCTGTAATAGACAAATGGATGAGCAATAAATTTCTAAAACTAAATGAAGATAAAACTGAAATTCTTCTGGTTCGTCCCAAAGCCAAAAGCGATAAACTTCTTGATAAACTTTGGAACCTGGCTCCCCTTGTAAAATCAGAAGTTACTAGCCAGGGAGATATCCTTGATTCAGATATCAATTTTAAATGCCACATAAAGAACGTGACCTGAGCAGCAGTTCTACACTTTGCAAAATATTGCAAAGATATGTTCGTTTCAATCACATAATGATGCTGAAAAACTAATTCACGTCTTCTTATTGCATAGATAAGATTACTGCAATGCACTTTTGACTGGCCTTCCAAAGCTTCAACTAATTCAGAACACAACTGCTAGACGAGTAACCAAAACCAGGATGGGAGAATATATCACTCTTGTACTAGATAGATAGATACTTTATTGATCCCAAGGGAAATTACAGTGTCACAGTAGCACTACAAGTGCACAGAATTACAAATATACAAATACTAGGAAAGAAGTAAAAATAATTAATAAAAGTTATCTTAAACAGTCTAACAGGAAGGGGTCATCACTTCCCCAGCTACAGTTTGACTCATTATAGAGCCTAATGGCTGAGGGTAAGAGTAACTTCAAATAGTGATCTTTGGAGAAGTGCAGTTGTCTATTACTGAAAGTGCTCCTCTGTTCAGCTAAAGTACTAGCTACTCTGCATTGGATTCCCGTATCTTTTATAATTTATTTTAAAGTTCTCTTAATTGTTTTTAAACCTCTTAATGGTCTAGGACTGGAGTACATCACTAAATCATTTTTGTTTCATAATCCCGTTTGAGTTTTCAGGTCTTCTTCGGTTGGTCTCTTAAATTTAAACGATCTCCCTCAAAAGATAATTGGCAGATCAGTTTTCTTGCACTACATTCCTAAACGGTAGAATTCAAAACCATAAACAATAAAGAATGCAGACTCAGTTGATACTTTTAAACACCAGCTCTAAACCTATTTATTTAATCTTACTTTTAATTAACATCTTTTTGTCTTTTGTTTTCATGTTTATTTTTATTTTTATTTTATTTTCGTGTTTGTTCTTTTATCCCATTGTAAAGCACTTTGAACAACATCATCTGTATGAAAAGTGCCCTATACATAAAATTATTATTATTTGCTTCAGTGGAATACCTTACAATTAAAATAGAAGCAAGTTGTACCACACAAAATCAGCAGGGATCCCCAATCCACCTTATGATTTTCCCACGAGGCAATTTACCTGAATTCTGGAGAGATCAGTGGTACAAGCATCAATCAATATCATACCAACCCACCAATCTTAGATAGTGCTTTCTCTTAGAGCTATCAGATGTACTGCACTTTCTCGGATCACCCAGCAGCTTAGCGTTTTGTGTTCAGTAGTGAGCATTCTCTGTTCACTCTGCTCATTACTGATTCTATGTTCATTGAAACATACCTCTCACTGGAAGCTGACCAAATCCCTTAAGGTAAAGCACAAAATGTTCTGTCTACAGTTAGCATTCCACAACTCGCAGGTCATTAAATGATCTTTAATGCTGTAGGCCACCAACTAAACTACTAGCTTCAGATGGTGCCTAAATCATCACAGCACTATCAATCATCAATCCTTTTATATCTTTGGCACTTTTATTGTGGTAATGCAATATGCAAGTGAGGCATACTAAGGTCAATTATATTTCTTATTTCTTAATAATCCAAAGCACAATATGTTGGTAGTTCAATTTAAAAAATAAACCTAAGTCAAATAATCTAAGTGGAAGAGGTGTAAATCAGGCTATTAGTTTCAAACCATTGCACAGATTCATCCATGTGGTTCACTGTTTTATGAATCTTGATGTCTTTCTTTTTAATTTTATTCTTTATTGCACAGGTGTCCAAAACCTTTGTCTCGTTGGCCCACTCATCTTGTAAGATAGAATCCTATGGTATGATAAGGTTCAATTAATACTCCCACATATTTTGTAAAAATATCCTGTCATGAAAATGAATAGGTTCTAATTTGGAAAAAAACATCAGAATTGGCTCTTTCTGATTACCCAGACCCAAATGTCAAATCAGGAATGAAATGAAAGGGCAAATAGTGACCTGCTGATTGTGGGTTATATTACTTGAGTTCATGTAGCCTCCTCAGTGAGTAAAAAAAGAGAAATGAGAATACTCTATTAAGTCCCTTTGGGCTTCTTCAATCAAACTACTAAATTAATGTTTAGGAAGGATTCATTTCCAAGTTTCTATGATATTATTATGTGGAGATCTTTAAAAACTATGATAGATATTCTCAGAAAAGATGATAAGAAGCAGCAAAATAATTAACAAGTTGTTATCAGTCTGTAAAATATGCCACTGATTCAACAATTTATTGTTCTCAATGCCGTGGAGTACATTTAACACCAAGGGAGTTCTCTTATGCTACTTTTGTACCATTGAAGCTCCATGAAGAATAACTTTAAATTATTTCATGGAGAGAGAAAAACACAATCATTAATGACATGTTAATATCAGGAAATATCATCATGCCTCAGATTATTTTTCTTTGCCAAGTGTTTTATTTATGATTATCCTATTTGAACATAAAATTAGATTGTCATCTAAGGATAGCTTGAGAAGTCAGTGAATAGGTCCAGGCATATGAATTGCCCTTTGACCTTTGGTGAATAAAGTATTGGCTTGATTTTTACCTGTGCAATACAGTAATTTAGTGTTCATCCAATAGAGATCTCTTTATAATTTAATCTTATCAAACAATATAGCATACCTATGCAATAAAACTGGAGACAGTTGTGCCTGGACAATGCAACTAACTTTATTAACTTTAATTTGATGTTATTAGCAGAGACACAGTATATTCATGTCTACATTTATTGTTTCAATTTTTGTGGCTTTTAAGCATTTCAGCTTTTCCATCCAATCAACTAGATGGTTGCATATCCACCATAATCACCAACAAGATGTTTACAAGAGTTTACAAAGGGTAGGGGGTTGAGAAAACCCTGATAAATAAAAATAAAACTCTAAATGCTGGGAATATAAAATATTCAAAAAAATTACACAATATTCTAGGAATATTCAACGGATCAGGCAGCATCTGGGGCGAAAAAAAGAAACAGAGTTAGCATGACAGATCAATCACTCTTCATCAGAACTGCTCCTCTCACCAGAAATCTTCTCTGCTGCTGAGTATCCCGTGCTTTTTCCATGTTTATTACTTAAAAAGTATTTTAACAGCTGCTGTTTATGTATGGTCCGCCATAGTTTATTTTTTAACAATTACAACAGTGCTCTGTTGTTAAGCCCCTGCATTTCAAAAATTGAAGAATGTCCCCTTTTTTTTAATAGAAATATTGCCAGGATGTTGATTCAACTAAACAACTAATATGGAGTAAAAACTTTTTTGCTTGTAAATGTCGAGTCTGAAATATGTCATCTGGAAGAAAAAGAAAACTTGAATTACCAGCAGCAGAAACAGTTATTAGAGGAACACGCAGCTGGATATTAGATTGCACACACTGGCATCCCTTATGTGCCACACGATCCAATTTAAATGTAAAATCTTTGCACAGAGACCTTGTGCAAGTTGCATGAAGCAACTGATGTTCCTTCCTGCTTCAACGCATAATGCCTGGAGGATGCTACAATAGGTGTCTATGGCTGTGCTTGAAAATACTGCAGCCTTGGAGTCTGTTGCCCAGAATCCACCTAGTTGAATTACTTCTAAATAATATTTGTACCCATATTTCCTGCCTATTCACTGCAACCTCCTCTCCAACTTCAGTTTGATACTGTGACATGACAATGCCATCCTCCAACTGCTCATTTCCTAACCACTCAGCCCTACAACAACCTTTCATATCTATTTGCTTCTGAGCAAGCTTTGCTTCCTATCCCAATACTTCCTCTAACATTGCAGTCTTTGACCCTTCCCCACTTGTGGATCTCTCACAACCAACCAACCAATCAAATAAACCACCATCACTGCCCCATGATTCCATCGCCACTTTAACCGGGGAATCAGCATTAATGAATTCCCCAGTGGCAGGCCTATCAACCAACTGCACATTGGCCTATTGTATATTAATTGCTTTTACAGTCTTAGATGTTTCTGTCTCTGAAGATAATTTTCTTTAAGAATGATATATTGTCAGGAAGCAAACTGGAAGAAAAAATATTTGAAAAGGATGTTTTAACAAGGACAAGTATATTTACATAGCTGAAAAGAAGAGAAGTGGCCAATAATATTACAAGGGAAATTTGGGAAGAAAAATGCACTGTGACAAGAAAGCCATATCAGCTATAAAAAGCATATAAAATCTGTGAAATATGTACACTTAATGGGAGATAGAGCTGCCGTCTAGGAGAAATGTTTTGACTGGGTAAGTGATAGAAGTAACAAAGGCAATTACTTGAAGAGAATATTATCAAGAAACAGATATTTTCATGGGAACTGAATGTCAACTAAAAATATTGAAAGAAACAAAGAGCCATGGATAGAGAAAAGTAAGTTTTCAAAGGAATTCAAAGAAGGAATTTAAAATTTATAAAACAGAAATTGAAAGTTTTATGGAAATCTACAAATGTGTAAATCTTATAATGAAGGAATAAATGACAAAAATTGAATTTTTTCCTCATCATGTACAAGGCAATTGTTAGAGGTAAAGGAAAGATTTCTGCAGGCACTCTGATCCAAAAAAAAAAAATCAAAATCTAAAGGAAATTACAGTAAGGATCAAAATGTTGGTAGGTGAATCAGGAGATGGAGATAGAGTGATTAAGAAAGTGGAGAGAATCGTCAGAGTCGGACCAAGTGATTTTAAGAGCAGGTGAAATAGGTAGCAAATTTGATAAAATTGATGAGCTGCATATGGATTCATGTAGCAGCACCAATGCGGTCATTAATATGGTGGAGAAAGAGTTGGGAGTGTTACTGATGTACATTTGGAGCATGGATTATTCCATGTAGCCAACAAAAAGATAGGCATAGCTGGGGCCCATGTGAGTACTCATGACTATACCTTTGATCTGAAGAAAATGGGCACAATTGAAAGAGAGTTGTTAAGGGTAAGTACATGCAACATTCACAAGATGCTGGAGGAACTCAACAAATCAAGCAGCATCTATGAAGGAAAATAAACAGATGGTGTTTTGGGCTGAGGACAACTTCTCTCAGATGGAGGAGGGTGGTAATAGAGAAGAACTGGCTGAGTCTGCTATCAGGAAAGAAACAGAGAGCCTCGATGTGTTCCTGATGAGGGATAGAAGGATACAGGAACTAGATGTCAATGGTGAATCAGAGCTGTGGAATTGAAAGTTGTTTGAAGTGGTGGACAGCCTTCAAAGCATCACAGATGTAGATGGGAAGGGACTGAACCAACAGGAACAAAATAACGGACTTTTTATGGTAACGTTATTCCATCAAAAGTCTTCACCTTCTTTAATATATTAATCAACCTCCTCATGGTCTTCCTTGCTTAAAGAAAATCACTCAACCTCCATCTTCTCCACTCACTGAAAATACCATTGTCCACACCTTTGATATACCCCAATACAGCACCCAGAATTAGGCTGAGCCTGAACTCCAGTCTGAACAATTTAGTGAGGTGTACACTTATGATGTTGTGGCATAGTGTTGTATGCTATTCACATACTTTAATACATGACCCAAAATGAATTATAAAAACAACAAAGAATGTTCTTGGTATGTGTGCTACTTGGTTGCATTTTCTGCAAATTTCACCTTTAAACCAGCATTGGTCTGGCGTATGTGAGCACCTGCCACAACAGTAGCATGATTTGATTGGCCAGCCATGTTTCTTTTTGGATGTTGCAATTTTGTTTATGCACGCATTCATTCCTGACTGCAACTCAGTTTCATCTCTGTCTGCAGGTTCCATTAATACAACGCTTCCTACTGCTCTTTTACATATTAGAAGCCACTTTTGATTGCTTTCTTGTAAGATTCCACAAACTAACTGATCACTCAATGGGATATTAACCCCATCACTGTACTGTCAATGCTCAAACAATCTCTTCAATCCAGCCATGTTTGCAGAAATGGACTCCCCTTCCTTTGGATTCACTTACGAAACCTAGTGTTCTGCAATTAACATTGCTTTTGGTTCTAAATGTTCCTGCATTGCCTTCACAATATCAGCAAAGCTCATTCCAGCTGGTTTGGTTGGAGCAGTTAAACATTAAGCAACCTGCATGCTTTTCCGCCTAATGCACTCATTAAAACTGCATTTGTTTTTCATTTGCTTTAAAATACTGTTCAATTCATTTGGTATACATATTCCAGTTATCTCTAATGCAATCAAATGAGTCTATCTTTCTGATGTAGCCAGCCATTTCTGCTTTTTTATTTATGACTATTATCACCTGGTGCTCCCTGTTTATGAACCTGTAAATTTTATCCATTTCCTGCTTTTTTAAACTTGATCATTTTCTAATCTTGCAAAGAAATCCTGCTGCATGTTTTTTTTAAAACGTTATTTTAACTTGTTGTGCTTTATTTTAACTTGAACATCTGAAACATAAAACTAATTGAAAGGAAACATAGAGCTGGCAATGTGTCTTTGTTTATTTTTTAACTTTTAGTGAGACACACCTGTGATGTAGGTCCAGTCTGAACAATTTAATGAGGTGCACACTTATGATGTTGTGGCATAATGTTGTATGCCATTCAAATACTTTTACACATAATCTTTAATGAATTATGCAAACAACAAATAATGCTTAATCAAACAAAATACTTACAATATCACTCAAATATTACTGAAATATTAAATGCACAACATCCAGCACCACCAAAATCCCATGTGAATCGATTATCATAAGACAGCACTATTTTCTATAGAACCTACAACAGTACAGTACAGTATGGGACCTTAGCACATGATGTTGGGCTTAATTTTTAACCTGCTCCACAATTAATCTAACCCTGTCCTCATACATAACTCATATCTCCCCATTTTATTTCATCCATATGCCTATCTAAGAGTCTCTTAAATGCTCCTGGTATGTTAGCCTTTACCACCATCCAAGGCAGTGCATTCTAGGGACTATTTTCTGGCCTTCAGCATATGAATATAACAGTTATTGCTTATTAAGTTGATTTTTGAAACAAATCTATTTTGCTAGTTCCTTACTATTGCCCTTACTATATACAATCTTACTATGTACCTTTCCTGCCCTGAAGAAGCTCTTCGCTCAAAACATAGACTATTTATTTCCAGAGAAACTGTCTGACCTGCTAAGTTCCTCCAGCATTTTGTGTGGGTTGCTCTGGACTTCCAGCATCTGCAGAGTCTCTTGAGCTTATATAGTTTATCATATGTCTACTATAAGCCTCTCTGTAGGACTTTATCAAGCATTAGTGATCTCAATCCATTTATTTAAACACATTTATCTTCAAAAACTCCCCACTGGATGTCATTTGTATTTTTCAAAGTGATAATTAATTTTTTCTTATCTCATTTCCTTTAAAATTTTCTTCACCCCAGCATTAGGATGATTGCCTGTCATTGTCTGATCTGTTCTTCTCTATTCCATTGTATCAGGATTTAACATTTTCAAGCCATCACTCCTATAATTAAGCAGAATAAATAATGGTATTTTGTACAATCAGGGAAGCTTTTTGTTCCTTTGACACATTTACTTTTTCTTTAATTAGCTGGTGCTTTACTTTTAGGTAGTTCTTTTGATTAACTGTTTTAATGAAGGTAATTTGAGCTTTCGAAGCTAATGCGAACAATGTTAAATGAATCAACATGATATATACCTTCAGTGACATAATTATGAACCTGTTTTTATTCTCTAAAGGAATTTAGATATGGTGACAAGGACAATCTTCATTTCCCTATCTAATTGCCCATGAAGAGATAGAAATATAGAAACATAGAAAACCTACAGCACAATACAACCCCTTTGGTCCACAAAGCTATGCCAAACATGTCCTCACCTTAGAAATTACCTAGGGTTACCCATAGCCCTCTATCTTTCTAAGCTCCATGTACCTGTCCAGGAGTCTCTTAAAAGACCCTATCATATCTGCCTGCACCACCGTCGTCAGCAGCCCATTCCATGCACCTACCACTCTCTGCATAAAAAACTTACCTCCAACATCTCCTCTGTACCTACTCCAGAGCACCTTAAACCTGTGTCCTCTTGTGGCAACCATTTCAGCCATGGGAAAAAGCCTCTGATTATCCACACTATCAATGCCTCTCACCATCTTATACACCTCTATCAGGTTACCTCTCATTCTCCATCACTCCAAGGAGAAAAAGCCAAGTTCACTCAACCTATTCTCATAAGGCATGCCCCCCAAGGTAGTTAAATATAGTATTGAAATTTCTGTGATAGCAGTGATCTTCTAGGAGGTACAGTTAAACAGCCAAGTGAAGAGTATTCTATCATATTCCTGATTTTGTTGATTGTGGATTAGCTTAGAGGAATCAGGAGGCAATAATACTGTTGACAGCACTTACTGTTGTTTTTTTTTCAGAATTGTTTTTGTCATATACTATTTCTGGAACGCAAGTTTTCACTGAAGCAGATGCAATTATGATAATTATAATGTGAATAATTGCAGGTTATTTTGTTCATGTATAGCGTTAACTCTTTGAAGGACCTTCTCAGTACAATTAGATTATCTCAATAATGACTGGAGGACTTAATGAAAAAGCAAACCCAACAAAATAAACCTCCTTCAGTATCTGTTTTTCCAAGATGACATCTGTATAATGAGCTTTCTTACAAGGTACTCATTGAGCTCTGAAATTGGCATTAATTCTGTTTTCTAGCATAGGTTCAGCAGTTTCTACTTAAGTATTTTTGTCGATCTTAAATCTACCATCTCTAATTTAACTATACTCCATTCAGCTCAAAATTCATTGCTGTCAAAAATTAGACTTTTGGAGAAGCAGAATTTAGCTAACATTTTTTTTCTGTTTCATTGCATGAGTTTCTGACTTTGAGCTCTTATTACAGTTCATTTTGCTGAAAGGCACCTGCCTTCATATGGGGCTAGCTCGCAGTAACCTTTGCTTGATCCTACTTGTATAGTACAGTCGTGCACTGGTGGAGCTGCTGCTTCAACACTCCCGTAACCTGGATTCAATTCCTGCATCAAGTGCAGTCTCTATGGACTTTGCAGTTTCCTCCTGTGATGCTACAGGTTTTCTCCAGATCCTCTGGTTTCTTCCCATAACCCAAAGACATGAGGTTTGGCAAGATAATTAGCCACAGTAACTTGTCTCTGGTGAATGTTAGAAACTGGAAGGAACTGATGGCAATATGGGGAGAATAGCTGACAAAGAATAACTAGAAGGGGGATGAAATTATACTGTGGAACAGCACATACTTGACGGGCTGATTACACATTGTGGACAAGATTGAAAAGTGCACCTTTCTGATGTCTTGAGCTCAAATGTTTCAGAAGAAGTTCCAAACATTAAGTCCTTTCTACTGTCGCTTGAAGAACCATTAGCTTAACAGGGTTTGTAGTGGTGAGAGGAATAGGGAAGGGGCAGGTGGAATGTGGGCAGAGTGTGGAATCATGCATGGTATAGAATTTCGGATATCGCAGTATACCTTTCGTAGTAAGAGTGAATGTTGTTTGTCACTTCATTATTGTAGGTATCAATGAGGTAGCAAAGTTGCCCTTAATATACCCCAATGAATGCCAGTTAAGGGTATTGTGCAATTATTTTATACAATGCTAGCAAATGGAAGAATTTGATTCTGATCTTACACCGAAAATAATGACTATATGTATAAGTTCAAAGTCAAATGAATTTTTGACAATAATCTTGCAGAGTAGGAGAGGTTTTTTTTCATGATTTCATGCTCCCAGCATGGAGCTCCACCCACGTGGAACACCAACAGGAAATCAGACTATTTCTGAGCTCATTACCTACATCTTGGGGAGCAATCAAGGCTCCATACCAGAAGTGCATGCGTAAAATTATCCCAACAGACCAAGATTATTAAAGCATTCCAAACACTTTAATGATTATGATGGTCTGAGCACCGCCAAAACAGTGATGGGATTCTCTGTGGATTGGTAGCATGTAACAGGAGGCAAAGCGTGGCTGTGAACTGTATGAATATCTTATTGAGAAACCTTTGGGGAATGGAATATATTGCTTGTGAGAATATTCTGATCTGGTGAAAGAGGAACTTTGATAAAGCAAAAGATTGTTACTTGTTTCACCATGTTTGTTGTTTCGTAATTGAAAATGAATAAAGCAAGTAGTTCTCAGAAATTCCCAAAATAAATAACCATAAAGGGAAATTTCAGAATGAATGATATCAGTAGAGTAAAATCTATTTACCACACTTATCTGCTATCTTTTCAGAATCTCACTTCTCTAACTTCCAAAATGTTAAGTTTAATCATTTGATTATTATCCAGTGAAACAAAACCTTTTTGTGTTTCCTCACAAGAAAACTTCTGCTGGCTGTTTCTGGTGAACTCTGGGTAGACTGGAAATTTTCAGCTACATTCCAATGCAGTCTATAAAGCAACACTTAGGATTTATAGGAGCTGTTTGGAGGAAAGCAAATTGAAATAAAAGCCACATTAAACATTGAACATGTGAATTTGCCAGGAAGCAACCAAGTCTCTTTGGATTCTACATAGCAAAAAAGAGTACGTACAAATATATAATTTTTAATTTATAATATTTGGCACATTTAAAAATGTTTGCAATGAAATGTCTATAGTGAAATAAACTATGTCCCAAGAGCTTATAGAGTGGTTCACTAAACTATTTTAAAAGCTGTTAAGTGCCATTCCATTGATTCTTGTTGCCTTCATGTATGTAACTTCTGCTCGTGTTCTCTCAAGTCCCTAATTCTACACTGTGCATCATAGGATATATACTAATAAAAGCTAAACTGTTGACCTTAATGATTTTGGGCCCTTTCTTCCATTCATGTACGAGGTATGAAGGCACCTCTTTGGAAGCAACAAATTCCCTTATTTTAATCTCCATTTTACAATTAATTTTCTACTCACTGGATGCCTGGCTGAGACTCAGGTGATAAAATCTTCCTCATTTAGAGGGATATGGCTCAGTAACACTGGAATAGTAAACGAGGCACTGATGGCATCGCAACAGTGGGGAGGACTGTGAGTGCCACAGTATCAGTTAGATTGTCTTTTTGCCTTCAAGCCAAAAGGTGACCTAACAATGAGAGGTTTGGGAGCAGTCAGAAAGACAGTGCCAATGGGATAGATCAGCTTTGAAGAACACATCAATGCACTCCTGCTCTTTGTAGTCATGCCAATAGAATCCGCGGCCCTCTTATTAGGTACAGGAATGTGTGGTTCCAAGATGTGGTTCCAGTGTGGTTGTCTGCTGTTATAATCCACACATTTCTGCACACCGCTGTTGTAACACATAGTTATTTGAGTTACTGTAACCTTCTTGTCAGCTTGAACCTGTCAGGACTTTCTCCTCTGACCTCTCTCATTAACAAGGTGTTTTCGGCCACAGAGCTGCTGCCCCCTGGATATTTCTTGTTTGCACACTATTCTGTGTAAACTGTAGAGATTTTTGATTGTGAAGATCTTAGAAGATCTGCATTTCCTGTGATACTCAAACCACCCGCCCAGCACCATCACTCATTCTGTGGTCAAAGGTACTTAGATCGCATTTCTTCCCCATTCTGATGTTTGGTCTGTGCAACAACTGAACCTCTTGACCATGTCTACGTGCTTCTTTGCATTGAGTTGCTGTCACATGACTGGCTGATTAGATCTTTGCATTAACAGGTGGGTGTAGAATTGTAACTAATAAAGTAGCTATTGAGTATATGTTCCAGAAAGCTATTTGCTCCTCCCAAAGATGCTATAAACAATTCTAAATCATGTATGGTTTGGGACCATTTTGACCAAGGAGCCATGGCAAAATGATTGTCAAAAGTGGTTCACTGGCTGCAATATAGGTTCAAAAGAAACTCAATACGGTGGAAATCTGAAATAATAATTGAAATGTGAGGGAAAAACTCAGCACGTCAGGCAGCATCTACAGAGAGAGAGAAACAGAGATGACGCTTCAGTTAAATGATCTTTCACTGGAACTAAGAGTACCTAGAGAAGATTTTAAGTGGCAAGAAAAAGAAGGGAAGGAAAGAGGAGAATGTATTGGAAGGCAAAAGATAAGAGCAGTTAACTCATGGAAGATGTGTTGGTGAAAGTCAAAAGATATTGATGATAGGGAGTAGAAAGAGAGTCAGCAATTCAGAACAAGCTTTTCAAATTACCAGGGAGGTGGAGTGAATGCTGGCAGTTTGAATTGCTGATTATTTAAAAATCTTGAACATTTTCTTGAGTTTGTATTGCTATACTGTGGCTAGTTGAGAAATAAGTTGATCTTGAGCTTACATAGAGCTTTACTGGATTAAGTAAGGAAGTGGAATAGGAATGAGACAAAGCAGGTGACTGATCGCATAAATTATATGTTTTCCATAAAGCAGTCAATCTAATCTTTGGATCTAGTCTCCTGTGCAGTGGAAACCACAGCGTGAACAGTGAATGTAATAAACTAGATTGAAAAATGTACAACCAAATCACTACCACACAAGGTAAGAATATCTAGAAGAAGAAGATAGAAAGGTAGCCATGCTGTGAATGCACAGGGTAGGTGCCATGGGAGTGTGCAATTGTGAAAGGTTATGAAAGGCAGGAATCTTTGAAATCCAAAACAAAGTTGGTTAACAGACCTTACCCAGGGGAAGGAGAATGAATTTATTTGAACCCCATATTGAGGGACAGAGATTTTAATGGGCTTAGGAATAAAACCTCCTGCTTTGCAACACTGTTCACAATTTTAAGCAATTTATTCAGGAAATTATTCTTTTTTATGAATAAACTCTTCTCAGGCTTCCATCTGGGTACAGGTATCAATTTTAATTGATGTTTCAATGACAAACTACCATCTTCATCATGAATGATGCCTGGGCATGTCCGGTGATATTTATACCCCCTTTGTCCGTCCCTCCTGATTGGTTACTGCTCATCCAATTAAGTTTCCATTGTCCCAACTTGTTTTCAATCGAATTCCAGTTCTTACTTAGAGCAAGACCTTCGTCTTTGTTAAAATTCTTTTCCTTTAGTTTTAGAAACATAGAAAACCTATGGCACAATACAAGCCCTTCGGCCCGCAAAGCTGTGCCATACATGTCCTTACCTTAGAAATTACCTAGGGTTACCCATTACCCTCTATTTTTCTGAGCTCTATGTACCTGTCCAGAAGACTCTTAAAAGACCCTATCCTATCCACCTCCAACACCATCAACAGCATTTTATTTCAATGGCTTCCTTCTCTTTTAAACCGGAGAGGCTAGAAATCTGAAACAAAACAGAGCATGCTGGCATCACTCATCAAATCAAATAGCAACTGCGGAAAGGGAAATACAATTATTGTTTCAGGTTCAAAGACTACTTATCAAAAATGGGAGAGAAAAGAAGTTTGTTTTAAGTTGCAGAGAAAGTTGGGAGGAAATGACAAGGCAAAAGGAATATCTGTGCTGGGAAAGCCAAGTCAAAACAGGTTGATGGAGAAAGAGCAAACACAAGGAAATCTGCAGATGCTGGAAATTCAAACAACAACACACACAAAATGCTGGTGGAACACAGCAGGCCAGGCAGCATCTATAGGGAGAAGCACTGTCGACGTTTCGGGCCGAGACCCTTCGTCAGGACTAACCGAAAGGAAAGATAGTAAGAGATTTGAAAGTAGTGGGGGGAGGGGGAAATGCGAAATGATAGGAGAAGACCGGAGGGGGATGGAGAACAGGCAAACAACTAAATATGTCAGGGATGGCATTAACGGAAGTTAGAGAAGTCAATGTTCATGCCATCAGGTTGGAGGCTACCCAGCTGGTATATAAGGTGTTGTTCCTCCAACCTGAATTTGGATTCATTTTGGCAGTAGAGGAGGCCATGGATAGACATATCAGAATGGGAATGGGACGTGGAATTAAAATGTGTGGCCACTGGGAGATCCTGCTTTTTCTGCTGGACCGAGTGTAGGTGTTCCGTGAAACAGTCTCCCAGTCAGCGTCGGGTCTCACCAATATATAAAAGGCCACACCGGGAGCACCAGACGCAGTATACCACACCAGCCAACTCACAGGTGAAGTGTCGCCTCACCTGGAAGGACTGTCTGGGGCCCTGAATGGTGGTGAGGGAGGAACAACACCTTATATACCGGCTGGGTAGCCTCCAACCTGATGGCATGAACATTGACTTCTCTAACTTCTGTTAATGCTCCTCCTCCCCTTCTCATCCCATCCCTGACATATTTAGTTGTTTGCCTGTTCTCCATCTCCCTTTGGTGTTCCCCCCCCGCCTTTCTTTCTCCTGAGGCCTCCCGTACCATGATCCTTTCCCTTCTCCAGCTCTGTATCACTTTCGCCAATCATCTTGCCAGCTTTTAGCTTCATCCCACCCCCTCCAGTCTTCTCCTATCATTTCGCATTTCCCCCTCCCCCCACTACTTTCAAATCTCTTACTATCTTTCCTTTCAGTTAGTCCTGACGAAGGGTCTCGGCCCGAAATGTCGACAGCACTTCTCCCTATAGATGCTGCCTGGCCTGCTGTGTTCCACCAGCATTTTGTGTGTGTTGTTGATGGAGAAAGGTTACATTTCTTTACCTGTGCTATATATTAGTAACAGCAGAGCAATCAGACATCTGGCATATCCCCGAAAGAGAGCTAGAAATAATGAGTCAACATCATGAATGAAATTGGAGAATTCTGTATTGAGTCTAGACAGCTGCAGTGTGGCCAAGTAGAAAGTGAGATACTATTTTTGAAGCTCGTTGTAATAGTCTAGGAGACAGAAGCAGATATGAGAAATGGACAAGCAGTGTCCTTTATCATTTTGCAGTCTTAGTGAACTTTGTAAGTGATGAACCCATGGCAGATGTGGCTAACAGGATTTTCAAATGTTTGCAGCCCGATTTTTAAAGAGAGAGATCTCCAGGAGTGGAGGACAGATTGAGATTTACCAGGTTTCAAATGATCAAGAGCTTACCTTTTCCCAGCAGTCTAAATGAGCAATAGGAGGTCCAGTTAATTTTTACACCTTTAACACAAATACCAGATTGTACCTTGGGCTAGCAAAGGATTTTTCTCTTTAACAAGAGAATATATGTTTAGTCATTTCCTCTCAGTATCAGAATCGAAGTAAATAGATGGTTCCATTTAATAAAACTGATAGATGAATAGATTTATGTAAGAAACAGTGAATCATAAACTCCCTACACTTTAATATCCTCCTTAATAGGTAAATAATGAAGATCTACTCTCATCATTTTGTTTTGAAAGAGAAGGCCTTATTTACTGCTACCAATTCAAATTGTATATTTCCCTGCTGGGAACAGATTTTGTTTTCAGTTAAAAAGAAGATTAAAACTGACACGCTGGTAAAGCATTCTTTCAATAGAAATGGAAAAATGGAATCCGTCCTTATTTTTAACATATTAAGAATGGTTTTCTTTCCTTTAATATCACATACACTGAATCAGAATCAGGTTTAATATCACCGGCAAACTGCATGTTGTGAATAGTGTTAACTTTGCAGAAGTACAATGCAATATATGAAATAGAGAAAAAAAATGATCTTGAGTGTGAATATATATAATAGTTAAATTAAATAAATAGTGCAAAAATGTATGAGATAGTGTTCATGGGTTTAATATTTATTCTGAGATCAGATGGCAGAGAGGTGAAGCTGTTCCTGAGTCATTGAGTGAGTGCCTTTAGGTTTCTGTACCACCTTCCTGATGGTGATTGTGAGAAAAGGACATATCCTGGGTGATGGAGTCCTTAATGATGGACACCACCTTTTTGAGGCTCCATTCCTTGCAGATGTTCTGGATACTGTAAAGGCTGGTGCCCGTGATGGAGCTGACTAATTTTACAACTCCCTGCTGCTTACTTTGATCCTGAGCGTTATACCCCTCTGCCCACCCTCCATACCAGCCAGTTAGAATGCTTCCCACAGTACATCCGTAGAAATTTGTGCAGTTTTGGTGATACATCAAATCTCCTCAAACTGCTAATGAAATATTTATATCAGTAATGTATATTTATATCAATTGTGTGCTTTTTCTTGTGTTCTTTATATATATTATGTTTTTTTTTAATATTCCATCAGATCTGGAGAAAGAGTCATTTCATTCTCCTTTACACTCATGCACAGAAGAATGACAATAAGTAATCTTGAATCTTGAATAGAGAACTTGAGCATTATTATAACACAATCATTATCCATTCAACACCATTTACCTTTGAAACCTCATTGTCCTTGCATTAGAATTTCATTTCATGTAAGACATACATTAGCAAGCCTGTGTCGACCCTGTGCTCATGAAAATTCGCTTCTGAAATACCACACACAAGATTTCAAAATCTCAAATGTACTTTTATCAATAAAATATCTAATCAAAAACTCATTATAGATAAAATGCAACATAAATTAACTAATTACATTTTGGAAACAGGTCATTTAGTTCATCTAATTGTAATGATGTTGATCATTCACAAAGCTGTAGCTCTAGTCCCAAGTACGGTGTCAATGATGTTGGAAATAGTATAGCAGAAAATGTTGGAAATACTCAGTAGATTGGGCAGTATTGTTGGAGAGAAAAACAAATCATTCCAAATTCATTGTCTAGAAATTGGATTTCATTGGTAAATGTTGAACTTACTTGGAGATCATTTCTGGGTCAACAAATCATAAACACAAGAGATTCTGCAGATGCTGGAAATTTTGAGCAAGTTACACAGAATGCTAAAGAAACTCGACAAGTCAGTCGGTATTTATGGAGGGGTTCAAACAGTCAACATTTCAGGCTCAGACCCTTCATCAGGACGTCTTGTCTGTATTTCTAGATCAATTTACCCAGGCACTCCTAAGCTTTGCTTGGCATAACTTAAAAAGGAAAGGAGCATATTTCTAGCCAGGTACTGGATTTAGTAATAGAGCATAAAGAAACATAAAATAGGAGTGAGACAACATGAATTTACAAAAGGTAAGGCAAGTTTGTCCATTGAAGTTTTTTGAGGGTATGTCTAGATAAAAGGGTACCAATGGATGTGATGCATTTACATTTTCAGAAAGCTTTTATTAAGGAGAAATAAATGAGATTGTTCAACAAGAGTAGAGCATATGGAATTGGTGCATGGAATGAGAATGAGCTAATGCTAGAAAACAATAGTGGGAATAAGTAGATCTTTCTCAGGTTGAGTATCTGCCAATAGTGGGTAGCACAGGGATAGTTTGTTGAGGACCCTGACTGATGGAGAGTTCTTTAAAATATTGAGTCACAGCAAGGCAAAAATCTACACAAAGTGATGGATACAGCCCAGCCTATCACAGAAAATGCCTTCCCTACTATTGTGAGCATCTACAAGAAGAGCTGTCATAAGAATGCAGCATCCATCATCAAGAATCCCACCATCCAGGGCATACTTTTTTCTCACTGGTACCAATGCAAAGGAGGTGTAGGAGCCTTAGGCTACCTGAACCAGTGTGGGTAACTTCACTCACCTCCACACTAAACTGATCACTGACCATAACCTGTATATTTCCTTTCAAGGACTCTACAAATCATGTTCTCACTATTATTTATTTAGTTAACAGTCTATATTCATTTATTTTTGTGCCATGTTTACAGTTTGTCTTCATTTACATATCAGTTGCTTGTCAGTCTTTGTGTTTAGTTTTCCAGTGGTTCTATTGTATTTCTTTGTTTTTCTGTGAATGCCTACAAGAAAATGAAATATAGAGACATTTGCGTATTTTGATAATAAATTGAACTTTGATGTTATAAGTCCTACGCAGAGAGCTGAGAGGAATTTCGATGTTTGCTTTGGTGTGCAGATTCATCGGCCATTGCATTTTCAAGTTTTTCTTTTATTTTAGTGTATTTCTTAGGTGATCTGAGTGGGCATTGGTGCTACAAGCATTCCATATTCAATGAACAAGTGTAGATTAACTCTTAGTTCAGGGCAAGTAACTTTTTTTAAAACAAAAATATAAAAAACTTTTGAAGGAGTTATTGAGTTGAAATGATTGCCACAAATGAAAAGGAGACAAGGAAGAATAAATTAAAATGAAGTACTGTGTAGAATGTCAGACTGGAAAAATTAAACAATATAAAGAAATGCTGGCACAAGGCAAAAGAGATGCTTTAATAGTGAGGAAAAGAATTTTTAAAAAGACAGCAATGCAACATACATACTGTTCAATCAATTTGAAAATGGATCTCAAGAGAGTGAGTTTGTTGAAAACCTATGAGGTGGCTTCTTAGAGCAGATTGTCGTTGAGCCTACTAGGGGATCAGCAATACTGGATTGGGTGTTATGTAATGAACTGGAGGCGATTAGGGAGCTTAAGGTAAAAGAACCCTTAGGAGACAGTGATCACAGTATGATTGGGTTCAACTTGAAATTTGATAGGGAGGAAGTAAAATCTGACGTAGCAGTATCTCAGTGGAGTAAAGGAAATTACAGTGGTATGAGGGAGGAGTGGATATAGGACCGCTAGCAAATGACGCTGGAGAAATATTAACGGGGGACAAGGAGATGGCTGATGAACTAAATGAGTACTTTGCATCAGTCCTCACTGTGGAAGACACTAGCAGTGTGCCAGATGTTGAAGGGTCTGAGGGAAGAGAAGTGAGTACAGTTACTATTACAAAGGAGAAGGTGTTTAAAAAAACCTAAAGGTACATAAGTCACCTGGACCAGATGAGCTGCACCCCAGGGTTCTGAAAGAGGTAGCAGTAGAGATTGTGGAGGCATTAGTAATGATGTTTCAAAAATCATTGGATGCTGGCATGGTGCCAGAGGACTAGAAAATTGCAAATGTCACTTCACCCTTTAAAAAAGGAGGAATGCAGAAGAAAGGAAATAATAGACTTGTTAGCCTGACCTCAGTGGTTGGGAAGATGTTGGAGTCGATTGTTAAGGATGAGGTTATGGAATACTTGGTGACACAGGACAAGATAGGACAAAGTCAACATGGTTTCCTTAAGGCATATATGTCAAACTCAAGGCCCGCGGGCCAAATCCGGTTCGCGGTGGAATTATCTTTGGCCCGCGAGATAATATCTAATTACTATTAAAGCTGGCCCCAGTAATCGAAGCGCCTATGGCGTATGATATGGCTAATGCTGAGTTTATTCAGGTACCAGGTTTTCAGGGTTTTTAGTGTTTATTCGGCAGTCTTGCTCGGCAGTCTTCTTCATAATAAACGGAATTTGTAAAGTGAAACACTTTGTAGTTATAGCAGAGACTGAGACACGAGAGCAGGCTGTAAAAACGGAGGCAACGAAAGCTGCGATCGCACGCGTAGACTGATCCGGCCCGCATGAAGCTGCATTTTGCTCAATCCGGCCCGTGACCTAAAATGAGTTTGACACCCCTGCCTTAAGGGAAAATCTTGCCTGATCAACCTGTTGGAACTCTTTGAAGAGATTATAAGCAGGATAAATAACATGGATGCAGTAAATGTTGTATACTTGGAATTTCACAAGGTCTTTGACAAGGTGCCACACATGAGGCTGCTTCCCAAGTTAAGAACTCATGGTATTACAGGAAAGTTATTGGCATGGTTAGAGCATTGGCTGATTGGTAGGAGGCATGGGGTGGGAACAAAAGGATCCTTTACTGGTTGGCTGCCAGTAGTTAGTGGTGTTCAGTAGGGGTCAGTTTGGGGACCATTTCACTTTATACTGTATATCAATCACTTAGTAATGGAATAGATAGCTTTGTGACAAGTTTGCAGAAGATACGAAGTTTGGTAGAGAGGTGGGTAGTGCTGAGAAAACAGGAAGGCGACAGAAGGACTTAGGAAGATGAGGAGAATGAACAAGAGAGTGGCAAATGAAATACAATGTTGGAAAATGCATGGTCATGCACTTAGGTAGAAGAAATAAATGAGCAGACTATTTTCTAAATTGGAAGAAATTCCAAAAATCTGAGATATAAAGGGACTTGGGGTTTCTTGTGCAGAACACCCTAAAGGTTAACTTGCAGGTTGAGTCAGTGGTGAAGAAGACAAATGCAATGTTAGCATTCGTTTCAAGAGGTTTAGAATTTAAGAGCAGTGATGTGATACTGAGAGTTTATAAGGCACTGACGAGGCCTCACAGCTTAAACAGTTTTTGTCTCCTCATCTGAGAAAAGGTGTGCTGACATTGGAGAAGGTTCAGAGGAGGTTCACAAGGATGATTATGAGAATGAAAGAGTTATCATACAAGGAATGCTTGAGAGCTCTGTGTCTGTATTCACTGGAATTTAGAAGGATGAAGGGGATCTCATTGAAACCTTTTGAATGTTGAAAGACCCAGACAGAGTAGATGTGGAAAGGATGTTTCCCATGGTGGGAGAATCTAGGACAAGAGGTCACAGCCTCTGGATAGAGGGGAGTCCATTTAAAACAGAGATGCAGAGAAATTTCTTTAGCCTGAGGGTGGTGAATTTGTGGAATGTATTACCACAGGCAGCTGTGGAGGCCATGTTGTTACATATATTTAAGAAGGAGCTTGATAGATTCTTAATTGGACATGGCATCAAAGGTTACAGGGAGAAGGCTGCGGAGTGGGGTGAGGAGGGGAAAAAACGATCAACCATGATTGAATGGCAGAGCAGTGTCGATGGGCCAAATGGCCTAATTCTGCTCCTATGTCTTACAGTCTTAAGGTCACATTACCCTCATTCCAAATTCCATTATCTCCATTTTTATTTCAAGATACCATCTCTTGTTTAAAACCTCTGCTTCTTCTGCCAAAAGCAGAATTTCCCAGTGGCCAGTCAGTTTAATTCCTATTCCCATTCCCATTCTGATATGTCAGCCCATGGACTCTTCTTTTGTCATGACAAGGCCTCTTTCAGGGTGGAGTAGTAACCCCTCATTTTCCTTCAGGTTTGTCTCTAACCTGATGGCATGAACATCGATATTTCCAGTTTTTTTCCCCTCCATCTTCCCTCTTCTTCTACGCCCACTGTGGCCTCTTCCATCTTCTCCTCACCTGCCTATCAGCTCCCCCGGTTCCCTCCTTCTTCCCTTTCTTCCATGGACCACTGTGCTCTCCTATCAGATTCGTTCTTCTCTAGCCCTTTACATTTCCCAGCCACTTAGCTTCATCTATCACCTACTAGCTAGTCCTCCTTCCCTCCCCCACCTTTTTACTTTGGCATCTTCTCCCTTCCTTTCCAGTCTTGGCCCAAATTGTCGACTGTTTATTCATTTCCATAGATGCTGCCTGACCTCCAGCATTTTGTTTGTTTTGCTCTGGAGTTCAGCATCTGCAGAATCTCCTGTGTTAATTCTTTACTTTATTCTACTGTACTTACTTCAGTCAAATCTGGCCTTTTGTCTAATTCCACTGGATCTCCGAAACTTACAAATGCTATCACTTAGAAGGACAAAAGCTTCAGCAAGTTCTTATCCGAGTTCAATATAGTCTTCATTTGGATGTAGATTGCAATGCCTTCAATATTGATTGCTCAAATCTTGTAGTTTCCTCTTACTGCACAGCCGAAATAACTTCCCTCTTTTGACAGCAGCATTTCAAAAGGTGGCACAACTGCACTTTTCAGGGCCAAGGACAGATGAGCAAAATCTTTTCACTCTGCCTGTGACCTATTATGAATTATTACATTTATTAACAAAATCCCATTTGAAGAAACAATAATTTTCCTCTAAACCCATCATCAGTTCCTGTTTGTTCATCTTATTTCAAGTACTTTGAGATATTTTTGCAAAAGATGTTACATAAACAGAAATCTTGCTTTTCTGTTAAGTGTCCTGCCTTCACATTTAAAAAATAATATCAAACTAAATATTTGTAATCTTTGGAACAGCAATTTGGGTCCTGATGTTAATGATCTTGGTAATTTAAGGGCAGCCCTGAATTTTCATTGTTTAAGTCAATAACCTCAACTCCCAACCCACTCCATTTGTGTGAGAATGTTCCGTTTAGTTTTTTTTTTCCCTTTATCTTAAATCTATATCCTCTAGTTTTAGATATCTATATTCTAGGGAAAAAACATTGTGACCATCTACTTTAACTACAGCCCTCATGATTTTATGTACCTCTGTAAGGGCCCCCCTCAGCCTCCAGGAAAAAGAATGTTCCCTTCTGCCCAGCCTCTCCTTATGACTGAAGCTCTCCAATTCCTGGAAAAATCCTCATCAATGTTTTTTTGCACTCTTTCCAGCTTAATGATATCCTTCCTATAGTTGGGTGACCAGAACTGCACATTAGTGTGGTCTCACTAATGAGGTATACTGAGGATGAAAATTACTGAGGATACATAGGCTTTAAGTATAAACATGATTTAGTGCTGTGGCAAAGTAAATGTTGCTGAATGTCTGTTTAATCCTGGATTCAGCAGAGCCTCATGCTTCAGAATTTAATCAGTTGAAAGGTAGAAATATTTAGTTGCTCTTTTAGTTTGTCTGTTTCACTTACGTACTTCAGAGAAGGAAATCTGTCTGTGTTTCTAGGCTACCAATGTGATTGACTCTTATATCCATTCCTAAAGGCCTAACAATTCTTCCAGTTCTTGTGCAGTTAGGAATGAAACACAAATGCATATGCATACCCCAGCACTATAAAAAAACTAATCTAATTTATGTATGTGTAAATTCCCTAACAAAAACATTTCAATGTATAGTAATTTTTAAATCAATTTTAAAGCAAGTTATTAATGATATTTTTCACTTATCTTAATGAAATGGCTATCTTCTCATTTGTTTTGCTATCTATAAAGAATTCTTTATAGTGCATCTTTACAGATCATATCACAACGATAACAGTTCGATTGATGATATCACAATTGCTGGATATATCAGGGATCCTACTGGATATCAGCAGAACTATAGCGTGATATCAACAAGCTTTGGCAAAGGTTAGGACCACACACAGGACTGTTAAATATTTGTGGGGAACATTCTTTCAGATTGGTTGCAAGCACTGTTGTTTTGTTGTTTGTCACACTCTTGGCCATAAGAAAAGCTAACCACATTTCCGAGATGTGGTGCAGATGTGCTCAGAAATCTTTACTTCATCAAACTTTTATATTGCCTCCCTCACATTAGTCCGATGTTTAATATGGTGATACTTAGAAATTGTCATCTCCATGTGAAAGGTCATTCAAAGATGATTGATGAAATAAATGGATTTAAGACATGTAAATTCCAAGACAAAGTAACATGTGTAACCCCCTGGGTCGCCTCAAGCTCGCTCAGCTCGTTCTCGTCTAGGGGGAGCAGCCTTCGGCCCCGCCAAACTGGGTAATCAGCTGGTGTGGATGTTGTGTGATGTCCCCGCCTCGCCCAAAAACAGACAGTACACCATATGCGATTAAATGAGTACAATTTATAAAGGTTACTAGAACTAAGTGATTAATAACGATACAGAATATATATAAAAAAGAAAAGGCGCCAAACTTATCAAAGTCCAAACCACTTCATGCACAACCGTTGGAGCTCAATTACTGAAGTCTTCTGGCCACCATTCGATCCCCTCCGAACTCCTCGACTCGCAGCTTAGGACCATCCGAAGTGGTCAACCAAGCACATCTAGCTGCATCTCCTCACCTCGGAGTACCTCCTGGCCTTGGACCCCTGCTTGGGGTCCGTTCCTCACCCAGCTTACAGCATCGCGTCCTCTCTCTCTCAACCCCTCGCGCTGATCTCCCCAAAAGCCCGCCAACAATAGCTTACAGACTCAGAAGAAAGAACAACATTAATCCCAATTGGTTTTCAAAGGAATACAATTCTCGTTATCAGTAAATTTTAACCCAAACAATTTCCAGCTCTCTCTCGCAACAAAGAAGCATTCCTACTTTTAACAAAACAAAGAAGCCATTTTGATTACATTCACAGTAACAAAGAAAAAGAAGAAATCCCCTTACACATGTTTACATTTTAATATTCAGATTATTTCCTCCAAGCGGACCACAACCTTGTTGTAGTTTGGAGGCTTGCATACCTCAGTAACCTGGAGGGTTTCTCTATGTTGGCTGGAGTCAGGGTTTTATGCTTTGACTCTTGGTAGGGTCACCCATACCAAGTAGGTCAAAGGGTAGAGATCAGACTAAGAGTGGTCCATCGGACCTCCAAGTTCGAGGGTTCAACTCCAGTTTTACCCTGACTGGTAAAACAAAATTGCTACAGAAACAGTAATGAAAAATCTTTCTACATCTGAGTTTGCCAGTATTCCCGAGTCTCCGCCCGGAACTTGCATGACTGATAGGAGTGAAACCTGAGCTACTAACATGAGGAAGGAAGCCTTGAACACTGCCAGAGATGGAGGACCTTTATTGCTGCCCCAAATGCCAGCAGAGTAATGGGCAATAAAGTTTCAGGTTATCTGAAGATAGAAATCTTAAGGTTGCATTCTCATTTTGCAGCTATAGAAAGCAGCATAGGTTTACCTGAACAATCTTTGATGAAATTTATTAAAACTTAACATTCTTCCATTATTTTTCATGGGATAACATGTATCAGAGCTAACTAAATGGTAATGAGTAGTTACTTAGTACTTTTTAACAAAGTAATATTTCCAATATGATCATATTTACCTTTCATTAATGAGCAAGGATATCTTACTAATTAAAGAATAATATGTTCTTATACAACACAAAATTAATTCAAAACAGGTGCTGAATATGATTGAATAGATAGATTTATTATAATGGGTTTGTCTGGTAAATAAATAATCCATCAAATATGTACTAAATTGAATAGTTTGAAAGCTTTCAAAGGTACGTTGAATAGATAGATAGATAGATACTTTATTCATCCCCATGGGGAAATTCAACTTTTTTCCAATGTCCCATACACTTGTTGTAGCAAAACTAATTACATACAATACTTAACTCAGTAAAAAAAAAAAATATGATATGCATCTAAATCACCATCTCAAAAAGCATTAATAATAGCTTTAAAAAGTTCTTAAGTCCTGGCGGTAGAATTGTAAAGCCTAATGGCATTGGGGAGTATTGACCTCTTCATCCTGTCTGAGGAGCATTGCATCGATAGTAACCTGTCGCTGTCAGAGATTGTCAGAGAAGTGTATAAAATATACATCCTGAAATGCTTTTTCTTCACAACCATCCATGAAAATAGGGGAGTGCCCGCAAAGAATGAATGACAGTTAAATATTAGAACCCTAATGTCCCAGCCCCCCAGCTCCCCTCCCTCCCATGCGCAAGCGGCAACAAGCAACTATCCCCCTCCCCACCATCACTGGCAAGAAAAAGCTTCAGCACCCACCACCAAGCACTCAAGCGTGAGCAAAGCAACAGCAAAGACACAGCCTTGCAGTTACCCCAAAGACTGACTTTTCGACTTACCACAGGCTCTCTCTCTCGCTAATAAGGGAGAATGAGATGTCTCCATTTCACAGCGAGAGGGGGGACTTAACAAACAACTCACTGGTTTGTGATGTTAAAAGTCCGTTGCATTGCTTTTTCCGTCTCTGTACCCAAAGATCCTGGGTCTCTGGGCACACAGCCGTAGATCTTCTGACTCCCCACCGACACACCGATCTCTTGCAGTGACACCGATCTTCGATCCATCCGTCTCCACAGCCATGAGATCTCGGTCCTCCAAAGGTGATCTGAGCTCTTAAGCCGAGACCTTGGCACGCCGAATATGGCCAGAAGTGAAACCCCAAGATCAGGTCCCATTCCCGCAGAGAACCGTAGTCAGTGTGTACCTCCAGGCCAGGGTCTTCAAAAGAAGAAGAGATAAGGGAAAAATAGAGATATTAAAGATAGAAATAGAGCTGTTTCCGAAGATGCAAGCAAAGGCGTTGCCGTTAGGTGCCATTAATCCTCCTAAGCTCCTCTTAAATAGTGCATATACATTTGAAACATAAATAAATGATATGAGTTAAATCAAAGTAATTTTTTATTATATTTATAACCCGCTCTAAATGCATTGAAATTACACTTTTTTCCTCCTAGTTTGTTCATTCCTTTTGCAGTGGTATGAAGTGCTTTACAACTTTCATGATACAATCCAGATTTTGTTTCTGAATCATTTAGGTTTCACTTGGGGTTATAGATGATATTCATTTGAGCACAACTTTGTAATTTTCTTTCCGGTAGACAATATCAGACACTACATTAAACCAATCTGGTTCCAATTACTGATGGTCAAAGTTCATATCATCTTTTGCTGTTGATTAATATTAACATATTTGTTCTGTTGCAGTACAAGACCATCGCACATTTATTATTGCAATACTATAGTTAACAACCAACAGAGTTTTAATGTTCAATCAGCAAATATTTAATTATATTAATAAATAATTAATCATGTATGCGAGATTAGATTAATAGATTCATGGAACACTACAGTACAGTAACAGGCCTTTCAGCCCATCTTGTCTGTGCCAAACTAATATTTGAGTTTAGTAAATATCATTACTAAGTTTCAAATTATTTGTTTTAAGTGAACGCATATATTTCCATTTCAATTTGGAAAATGTATGATTTTTCCAAATGGAAAATAGTATGATGTGATTCTGCATGCAAATGATGTATTATTTTAAGCACACTTATTAGATTAATGAAATCTAAAACAAAAACTGAAAAAACTCTAAAAATGACAACTCATTCAGTACTGGAAAACCTGCAAAAACGTAAGTAAAATCTTGTATAATCAGACTGAATTAGCAAGAACTTCAATTGTTAGCAGGCTTCTTTTAATGCAATTTACAATGAGAAATTGCAGGGAGGAAATTGAGAAGTACTGTTCTATGTGAAGGGATATCAAATCCTGATGTGCCAACATGTCTCCCCCTTTTTCATACCTTATTTTTTTCTCTGGAAGTGTATTACTTTACAACTTTTATTTCATTGGACTTGTTTTGATGATACAGGTCTTTGGACCTTAGCCTGTTGTCTGTTGATTGGTTCTTTGTTGGCAATCAAAATTTATCTTAAAATAGGTTCCAGAAGATACTGTAAAAAGACTGAATAAAGTACGTATGAAGGGAATGTAGTTCAATATTGAATGTTCATATTTGTGAAAGCTGAACATGTGGGTTTACCCACCTTTGGTTTGATTTTGGTGTGATTTATATGCTTAATTAAGTGTGAAAAAATTAAGATTAATAAATAATGAAAAGTAATACTTAGCTGCAAAAATTCTGTTCAATATTAGTTCTGAATATTTGTTAGGAAAATGTAGTCTTGGTCAACATAATAATAAATGTGAGTTAGTGAATGATTTGGGAAATAAGCAGTAATTTTCAGCCCATGATCTCATGTAAATAAAATGAGAAAATCAGCTAATCAACAGACTGGACAGTTATCAGTATTTCAAAAATTGATCTAAAATACTATTTCAAATACATAATCAAGCTTGTCATTTTCTGGACTGTTACTTCAGTTAAATCTATTGACATTCTAGACTTGAATTGTCACATTGATGAATGCTTGTCTTATCCACAAATCGACTTTACATATTCCTTAACATCCCCACTCAAGCTGTCAAATACTGCCAGCTGAGATCTTATCCCTAGGTTCTTTCAGGAGGATAGAGTGGCACACTGACTTAAACTTGGGTTTGAAATGTTCGTTTGTGAAATTCAATGTGAAATAAACTTGAAATCAATTAGAAATAATAAACCTCTCCTAATTTTAACACGGTCTGTTGTGTTATGTGCAAAATAACTTAAGCAGATGTGTTTGTAATCAGATTTGCTCTTGTGTGGTTAGGTCTGAGGAAGTGTGTCCAGACAAAGTATAGAAATAGGTTATTCAGTCACACAAATGTCTATTGCTATGAACTGGCTATACTGTACTTAAATACATTTGCCTTCGGTATCCTTAATATCAAAAGAAAATCTTAGTAATTTTATTAGGCCTGGCTTCCTTTGGGAGGGGGGAGAATAGCAGTTTCCCACTATTGTTTGTCTGCATGTAGAGCTTGCTCATTTCACTCTTGAATGGGCTCTCTTGGGTTTTAAGATTATTTCTGAATTCCCCTAACAGAAGAAATAGCTTCTCAATATCTGTTCAATGGAATTCTTCCAACATTTCAAGTGCATTAATCAGTTCACAACTTTCTAAACTCTAGTGAATATGAATCAAATTTATGCAAACTAGGTTCATAAATTAACCCAGTGAACCTGCAAACTTGAATTTATAACTCTCTATTCATCCAGCCAGTGCACTATTGTGATAAGCTGAACTCCCAGCACAAATGAGTTGGGAACTTTGCATTCTGCCATTAAGTTTCACCACATTCTTCGTGCACTCTTGTTTCCATCTCCAACCGGAACTAAGTAACAGCACAAATTACAAATGGCTTCTTGACACCTAAAGGTAATCTTTCATTTGATTACTTATCCCAGTAGTAAGCCATTTCAAAGATTAAGCAAAGAAATTTTGCAGATGCTGGAAACCCAGAGCAACACCCAAAATGCTGGAATAACTCACAGATCAAGCAGCATCTGAGGAGGGGAATAAACAGTTGACATTTCAGGCTGAGACCCTTCATCAGGACTGAATATTTCAACGGTTCTTTCAAAATTCACTTTAAATGTTAATGTGAAGTATGTGAAAAATATCAATTTTATTTATTTGAATTTTCTAAATAGCTTTCTTATGATTATGCTTGCAGTTCAGTGATTTTAAAAATCAAAATTATTTTCAGGTCTTGCTATTACAAATCAGCATCTTAAAGTGTACTAATTTACTAGAATTCACATTGAATTGAATTGACTTTATTTCTTACATCCTTCATATACATGAGGAGTAAAAATTTTTACGTTACGTCTCCATCTAAATGTGCAATGTGCAATCATAGTAATTTATAATAAATAGAACAGTCAATGTAATATAGAGTACACTCAAATCAGCGTGAGTTCATCAGTCTGATGGCCTAGTGGAAGAAGCTGTCCCGGAGCCCGTTGGTCCTGGCTTTTATGCTGCGAGACCTTTGCCTGAATGGTAGCAGCTGGAATAGATTGTAGTTGGGGTGACTTGGGTCCCCAATGATCTTACGGGCCCTTTTTACACACCTGTCCTTGTAAATGTCCTGAATCGTGGGAAGTTCACAACTACAGATGCGCTGGGCTGTCTGCACCACTCTCTGTAGAGTCCTGCGATTAAGGGAGGTACAGTTCCCATACCAGGCATTTCTAAATTAGTTTAAATGAGACAGAAACTGCAGTGAGTGGTAAACACTAGTAACTCCTTCGCAGGTTCATCATGTTGTTTCATTTAGTTTATCACCAAGGTATATTGTTTCGGGAAGGCCTATGCTATTGTCAGGAATGCCAGCTGTGCTAGCTATTCCTTTTTCTTTCTTCTACCTTCTGGGAGAAGATACAGGAACTTAAAAGCCCAGACAAGCAGCCTCAAGATCAGTTTCTTCCTATTGCTTTCAGACGACTAAACCTATCATCTCTTTCACTTCCTTTTCCAGTGGTGCTTCAATGTTCTCGGTTTCTTAATCATACACCTCTTGGTTATTCCACTATTGACACTTTAGCATCTATGTTTGCACTGATTCAGCTTACATTAAAATCTTCAAAAAAATGTTTTATGTTGCAGTAATATGCTATTTTGCACTTGTTGATGTATTTGTTATTACCATGACAGTAATACCTACATTTGGCTGCTATTCATTGATTATCGCTCAGCTTTGAACACCATCATCCCCTAAGTACTAATCATCAAGCCTCAAAACCTGGGCCCTCGTACTTCCCTCAGCACTAGATCCTTACTTCCTCATCAGGAGGCCACAGTCGGTATGGATCAGAACTAACATCTCCTCCTCATTGACCATAAACGCAGGTGTATCTCAAGATGCGCGCTTTACCCATTTCTCCACTCTCTCTACACTCGTGAGCTGTGTGACTAAGCACGGCTCAGATGTCATCTGTAAGTTCGCCAGCGGCACCACTGTCGTTGGCAGAATCTCAGGAGGCATGCAGAAGTAAGATAGATCAGCTGGTTGGGTATTATCACAGCTCTTATTGATGGTAAGATCAAGAAACTGGTTATGGACTTCAGGAAGGGGGTCGGGAGAGCACATGGCAATCCTCATTGAGGGGTCAGCAGTGGAAAGGGTGAGCAGCTTCATTTTCCTGGGTGTCAATATCTCAGAGGATCCGTCCTGGGCCCAACGTATTGAAGCAATCACAAAGAAGGCACACCAGCGGCTGCACTTCCTTAGGAGTTTGAGGAGATTTGTATGCCACGAAAAACTCTAGCAACTTTCTAAAGAAGTCTGACTGGTGGGATCACTGCCTAGAATGGAGGCTGCAATGCACTGGATTGGAATAAGCAGACTCAGCCAGCTCCATCATGGGCACCAACCTTCCCACCATTGCGGAAGTCTTCAGAAGGCAGTGCATCAAGGAAGTGGCATCCCCCATTAAGGACCTTCACAATCCAGGACATGTACTCTTCTCATCACTACCATAGGGACAGAGGTACAAGAGCCTGAGGGTGACACATAGTGAGCTAAGCGCCCATCCTTGAGGTGTGCCTGTGTTGATTATCAACATTTTAAGAACAATTTCTTCCTCTCCACAGATTTCAGAATGGCCCATGAACAATAAAGATTACCTCACTATTTTGCTCTCTTTTGTACTATTTATTTATATTTTTACACATTTCTCATTGTAATTTATAGTATTCTGTTTTGCAAGGAACAAAAAAATCATGTCATTTTGTCGGTGATAGCAAACTTGATTCTGAATCTAATTCTGTATATTGTTTACACTGTGAGCTTCACATGAGCGATGATTTTCCCCAGTTTATATGACAGTAACCATCTGAACTTGATGGTTATAAGCTCATTTTTAGAATGCTAGACAGCCAGATGACAAAAAGTTATATTCTACCTATTTTGTGTATTGTATAGCTGCGGCAATTTTCAGACAGAAGTAATCACACTGACATTACCTGGCAGAAATTCATTAATAATAATGCACAATGCCAATAACCTCCCATATCTGTTCAATTTCTATGTAAAGATGTGAAATTACGAAATGTATAGAGCTGAAATAGAGGCATGCTTTTGAAATAAAGTTCCGACCTTTTAAGAAGAAAAATTAAAAACTAACTGGTTGAAATATGCTCCTCTGCCTCATCACCACTCAAAGTTCCACTCTTCTAGATCCGTCATAAGGAAAAAGAATACCAGTAATTTCTGCTGATAGGAGCCTGTGAAAAGCTTACTTCTTTCATTTTCCTTGCTGCAGCTTTAACCACTCTGACTTTTTTGAAAGCATGATACACAGCAACTTCTAGGCAAACAGGCGATCACTGCGATTGTAATTAAAGAGACATGAATCAGAGATGCCTTGCATGCAACTTAACAGAGATGTTTCATTAAGTTAGAAAAATAAAGTTCAGCTTTCCAAATTATATAATACAACTTTTGTGAATTATTTTAATCAGATATAAATATAAATCTGTAGCTAGATTGGCATTAAAAATGAGCAAGGATATATATTTAATGAATGTGCCTCACTTCAGAATAATAAAAAAGAGATTATTCCAACTATAATGTGATGAGAAACTGATTGCCAACATTAGGATACATTTTTAGTTTTTTATGCTCGGGGTGAAGAATTGATTAAGAACTGCACAGAAGAAATTCAGATAAAGCTCCCTTGAGTTTACCATCCAGTCAAATTTGTGAGTGAAAGAATTCATAATCTTATCGATGGGACATTGCGTATTGAAGCAGCTGTATGCTTTTGACGGCACACCTCAACAAGATTTTATTTTTTAAGTTTTGTATTAAGAGACTTGGATACCTAGAATTGTAGCCCACAAAAAAAAATTGTGAGTGAAAAGTGAACTGGTTGCCTTGTAGTACAGTCCCCTACGTGTTCAATTTTCTCCTAGATGATGATGTTTATTTATAAAAAGATGAACCAAATGAAAGCAAAGTTATTTCAAATATACTTTGTCCTATAGTTACATAATTAGTGACTGTTATGTTGACATGACCTTCTTTTACATAACTATTGACTCAGTATCCTAAAATCAAATTATATAAGCATCTGGAAGAATATATTTAGTTGTTTCTGATATTGGAACAAATGATGAATATTTTCTTTTTTTTTATTCTTAATTGCTTACTGAATAATTATTGGAGCAAATCAGGCTAAGTTATTCCCTGGAGTTGAAAGGCTGCTGCAAGATGTGATAACATGACCATGTGTGAATCAAAACAAAGTAATGATTTCAAATAGCTGTTCAAGTTTATTCATCTCAGTTACCTGGTGGCTGTAAAGTAACAAATCAAATTATACCTGACACAATCTGTAGACACTTACCAACAAATTCCAGATTACTGGCTGCAATCCACTTGGATCTGTAACACTGGCATTCTGGGAACACATCTGCTTGGTGTATCATTCAAAGCAAGACAGGCAATGCAGGAAATACACAAGAGGGCCTTTAACTTCTGAATCAGTGTTGGGTTAATGACTGGTTAATGTTAACAAAATGAGGAAAAAATTGGAAAATATCAGGAAAAATTAATTAATAAAATGTAGGATATAAGTAAATGAAGAAATACAGGTGAAGTCAGAAGTTCAAGTCAAGTCACTTTTATTGTCATTTCGACCATAACTACTGGTACAGTACACAGTAAAAATGAGATAACGTTTTTCAGGACCATAGTGTTACATGACACAGTACAAAAACTAGACTGAACTACGTAAAAAAACAACACAGAGAAAGCTACACTAGACTACAGACCTACACTGGACTGCATAAAGTGCACAAAAACAGTGCAGGCATTACAATAAATAATAAACAGGACAATAGGGCAAGGTGTCAGTCCAGGCTCTGGGTATTGAGGAGTCTGATAGCTTGGGGAAAGAAACTGTTACATAGTCTGGTCGTGAGAGCCCGAATGCTTCGGAGCCTTTTCCCAGACGGCAGGAGGGAGAAGAGATTGTATGAGGGGTGCATAGGGTCCTTCATAATGCTGTTTCCTTTGCGGATGCAGTGTGTAGTGTAAATGTCCGTGATGGCAGGAAGAGAGATCCCGATGATCTTCTCAGCTGACCTCACTATCTGCTGCAGGGTCTTGCGATCCGAGATGGTGAAATTTCCGAACCAGGCAGTGATGCAGCTGCTCAGGATGTTCTCAATACAACCCCTGTAGAATGTGATGAGGATGGAGGGTTGGTGGGAGATAGACTTTCCTCAGCCTTCGCAGAAAGTAGAGATGCTGCTGGGCTTTCTTTGCTATGGAGCTGGTGTTGAGGGACCAGGTGAGATTCTCTGCCAGGTGAACACCAAGAAATTTGGTGCTCTTAACGATCTCTACCGAGGAGCCGTCGATGTGCAGTGGGGAGTGGTCACTTTGTGCCCTCCTGAAGTTAACAACCACTTCTTTCATTTTGTTCACATTAAGAGACAGGTTGTTGGCTCTGCAACAGTCCGTTAAATGCTGCACCTCCTCTCTGTAAGCTGACTCATCATTCTTGCTGATGAGACCCACCACGGTCGTGTCATCGGCGAACTTGATGATGTGGTTTGAGTTGTGTGTTGCAGCACAGTCGTGGGTCAGCAGAGTAAACAGCAGTGGACTGAGCACACAGCCCTGGTGGGGCCCCCGTGCTCAGTGTGATGGTGTTGGAGATGCTGCTCCCGATCCAGACTGACTGAGGCCTCCAGGTCAAGAAGTCCAGGATTCAGTTGCAGAGGGAGGTGTTCAGGCCCAGTAGGCTCAGCTTTCCAGTCAGTTTCTGAGGGATGATTGTGTTGAATGCTGAACTGAAGTCTATGAACAGCATCCGAACGTATGTGTCTTTTCTGTCCAGGTGGGTTAGGGCCAGGTGGAGGGTGGTGGCAATGGGGTCATCTGTTGAGCGGTTGGGAAGGTACGCAAACTGCAAGGGGTCTAGTGAGGGGGGCAGCAGGGTCTTGATATGCTTCATGACGAGCCTCTCGAAACACTTTATGATGATGAATGTAAGTGGAATGGGACGGTAGTCATTTAGGCAGGACACTGACGACTTCTTCAGCACAGGGACGATGGTGGTGGCCTCAAAGCATGTTGGAACAGTGTTGCTGCTCAGGGAGATGTTGAAGATGTCAGTGAGAACATCTGCTAGCTGGTCTGCACATCCTCTGAGAACTCTACCAGGGAAGTTTACCTACGCCTTAGCAAAATACATTTAAACTCAGTTTTTCACAATTCCTGACATTTAATCCTAGAATACATAGCCTGTCTTAGGTCAGTTAGGATCACTACTTTATTTTAAGAATGTGAAATGTCAGAATAATAGTAGAGAGAATGATTTATTTCAGCTTTTATTTCTTTCATCAATTTCCCATTGGGTTAGAAGTTTACATACACTTTGTTAGTATCTGGTAGCATTGCCTTTAATTTGTTTAGCTTGGGTCAAATGTTTTGGGTAGCCTTCCACAAGCTTCTCACAATAAGTTGCTGGAATCTTGTTTCATTCCTCCAGACAGAACCGGTGTAACTGAGTCAGGTTTGTAGGCCTCCTTGCTCGCACATGCTTTTTCAGTTCTGCCCACAAATCTTCTATCTATTTTGTGAAGTACACCAGTCCCCCCGCAGCAAAGTAATCCCACAACGTGATGCTGCCACCCCCCTGCTTCACGGTTGGGATGGTGTTCTTCGGCTTGCAAACCTCACCCTTTTTCCTCCAAACATAACGATGGTCATTATGGCCAAACAGTTCAACTTTTGTTTCATCAGACCAGAGGACATTTCTCCAAAAAGTGCACTTGCAAACTGTAGTCTGGCTTTTTTATGGCGGTTTTGGAGCAGTGGCTTCTTCCTTGCTGAGCAGCCTTTCAGGTTATGGCAATGTAGGACTCGTTTTACTGTGGATATAGATACTTGTCTGCCTGTTTCCTCCAGCATCTTCACAAGGTCCTTTGCTGTTGTTCTGGGATTAATTGCACTTTTTGCGCCAAAGTACATTCATCTCTAGGAGACAGAAGGCGTCTCCTTCCTGAGCGGTATGACGGCTGTGTGGTCCCATGGTGTTTATACTTGCGTACTATTGTTTGTACGGATGAATGCGGTACCTTCAGGCGTTTGGAAATTGATCCCAAGGATGAACCAGACTTGACATCATTTTCTGACCTCAATCCAATTGAAAGTTTGCTGGCAGAACTGAAAAAGTGTGTGCGAGCAAGGAGGCCTACAAACCTGACTCAGTTACACCAGTTCTGTCTGGAGGAATGGGACAAAATTCCAGCAACTTACTATGAGAAGCTTGTGGAAGGCTACCCAAAGCGTTTGACCCAAGTTAAACAATTTAAAGGCAATGCTACCAAATACTAACAAAGTGTATGTAAACTTCTGACCCACTGGGAAAGTCATGAAAGAAATAAAAGCTGAAATAAAGCATTCTCTCTACTATTATTCAGACATTTCACATTCTTAATGTAGCCCCCTGGTAATCCTCCAACTTGCTCAGTTCGCTTCCGTCTAGGAGGAGCAGCCTTCGGCCCCGCCAAACTGGGTAATCAACTTGTGTAGATGCTGTGTGATGTTCCCACCCCGCCAAATAACAGACAGTACACCATATGCGATTAAATGATTACACTTTATAGATCTTACTGGAACTATGTACTTAATAGAGGTACAATATAAAAGGAAAAGTAAAAGGCGCCAAACTTATCAAAGTCCAACCACTTTGTGCACAACTGTTGGAGCTCAGTTAACGAAGTCTTCTTGCCACCATTCGATCCCCTCCGACCTCCTCGACCCGCTGCCTGGGACCAACAACGGTGGTCAACCAGACGCTCCACACGAATCTGTCCTCGTCTCCTCTCCTCACCGAAGACCCTGGGCCTCAGACTCCAGCTTGGGGTCCATTCTGTCACCCAGCTTACAGCATCGCATTTCCTCTCTCCTACCCCATTGCGCCTTCTCCCCAAAGCCCATGAAACAATAGCTTACAGACCTACAAGAAAGAATAACATCTATCCCAATTGGTTAACAAATGAATACCATTCTTGTTATCAGTAATCATAACCCAAACAAGCTGTGAGAGAAAAGCACTTTCTCAGCAGTTACCATAAGAAAGAAGCATTTTTATTTTTAACATAACAAAGAAGCCATTTTATTAGCCTTAGCAGTAACATAAAAGAAGAAACCCCTTACATTAAAATAAAATAGTGATCCTAATTGACCTAAGACAGGGAATGTTTTCTAGGATTATATGTCAGGAATTGTGAAAAACTGAGTTTAAATGTATTTGGCTAAGGTGTATGTAAACTTCTGACTTCAACTGTAGGTCTCCTGAAAATGTAAAAAAGATTTGAAATAGGAAGACTCAGTTTTGAGCCTGAGAGGCAGTAATTGCTTGATCTAACTAATGTCTACTATCCTTGTACTTCAATTTGGTTGCATTGAATAGTAGAGGAGTTAGAACCACATTTGACAGTGGTCTATTACGCACTATGGACCATAGCGCCATTTTTTTCTAGCACTGAGTTTGGTCTCATTACCCACCTCACACTTGTCTTTAGCTTTCAAGAATATTATTAATTTCTGGATAGTGAAAAAGCATGAAAAGCTCAGCGGCTTGACTCAGTCAGCTAAGATCAGAGGTACATCTGCTAAAATCCATCCCAGTTTGTGAATGTAGCTTCCAGAGTTTATAAAATGCGAGCATTTGAGGAAAGGAAGTTTCCAAGGTGGCCTGTAAGCAATTAATTACCTGGCTTTAGTATCCATCTTAATGTTGCAGTAATAACTTGATTGACTAGTTATTCTGAAAACGAGCATTGCTGGAAATATTCACCAAATCAAGCAGCGATAATGGTGAAACACCAAATAGTTAGCATTTTAGTTCTAAGATCTATTCTCAGCACAGCTGAGCTAGTAATATTACCTGTAGGAAGAATGTTGATAAAGGACTCTCTTCCCTAAAAAATAACATTGGACTATTAATATCCTTTTAATTATAGAAATAGGGCTATATTTCATATGTCTACAATGTAAGTCTCCTGGAGATGTATGAGCCTTCAAACATTGTAATGATTTGATTCTATGATCTTTTGAATCAGATAACCCAATGGTATTATTAGAGCCAAAATGACATTTGGGAGCATTGTTAATCTCAAAACTAAAATAGGTTTGGGTAGTGTGGAATGCTAACATGAAGTAAGTGTAAAAACGATATCTAACAATTTTGGACAGCTTTGTCAGTTTTAATGGCTGTTGGACTGCAAACAGATGACATGCCCCTGCTCTGTTTCAGATTAAATGCTGAATGTTAAGTTTCTGGTTTACTGAAAGGAGTTGAAAACT